>NC_053028.1:400639199-400639272 GCF_003073215.2 Triticum urartu | reverse complement strand
ACTTTGCGTCCCCCCACCGGTTCTGATCCCACTCGACTGGCCCGTCGGAGTCGAGTGCAGGGAGTAAAAAAAA
>NC_053028.1:400484308-400638199 GCF_003073215.2 Triticum urartu | reverse complement strand
GAATTCTCACTCGGATGAGATGTAATAAGAAAAAACTCCTGTAGTTTATTTATCAAAGACAAGAGCGTTATAATTTTCCCAGTGATATTACTGTTTTTGTTTGCGTGAGAAATCCCCCAGTGGGTGGCTGAGCTGCGAATCCGCTTCGCCTAAGTTTGTAAAAATAATTTCCTACCGAGTGGCGAACCAGCCTCCCACTCGGGGGCTTAGCTGCGAATCCGTTTCGCCTAAGTATTTAAAAAATCCTAGCGAGTGGAGAGCAACCCTCCCACTCGATGGCTTAGCTGCAGTCCAGTACTCGCCTAAGTTCTCTCACTTAGAGACTTAGCTGTAGTCCGGCACTCGCTTAAGTTTGAAAAAATCCTACCGAGTGGAGAGCAATCCTCCCACTCGGGGGCTTAGCTGCAGTCCAATACTCGCCTAAGCTCTCTCACTTATAGACTTAGCTGCAGTCCGGCACTCGCCTAAGTATTTAAAAAATCCTACCGAGTGGAGAGCAATCCTCCCACTCGGGGGCTTAGCTGCAGTCCAGTACTCGCCTAAGCTCTCTCACTTATAGACTTAGCTGCAGTCCGGCACTCGCCTAAGTATTTAAAAAAATCCTACCAAGTGGAGAGCAATCCTCCCACTCGGGGGCTTAGCTGCAGTCCAGTACTCGCCTAAGTTCTCTCACGTGAAGACTTAGCTGCAGTCAGGCTCTCGCCTAAGTATTTAAAAAATCCTACCGAGTGGAGAGTAGTCCTCCCATTCGAGGGCTTAGCTGCAGTCCAGTACTTGCCTAAGTTCTCTCACTTGAGGACTTAGCTGCAGTCAGGCACTCGCCTAAGTACAAAACACATCCCACTCTGCAGTAATGAGGTGCAGGTCGACTGCCACCTCCTCCTTGGGGAGCTTCGCCACAAATACAATGTGCACTCCATCCTGCTCTGCAGTAACAAGGTGCAGGTCGACGGCCACCTCCTCCTTGGGGAGCTTCGCCACAAATACAACATGCACTCCATCCTGCTCCGCAGTAACAAGGTCGATTGCCACCTCCTCCTTGGGGAGCTTCACCACAAATACAACGAGCGCTCCATCGCCGATCCGCAAGGACGGCGAGGTGCAGGTCGACTGCTACCTTCTCCTTCGGAGCTGCGCCACAAATACAAAAAAGTTGTCTCAAATGAAGAACTATTTCCACTCGACGGGGATTCATAAAGATATTCAACGATAAACCAAGTTCAGATAAATCCTAAAGGTTCCGGACCACAGATCAAAGTGCTCAGGCATTCAGCCTGAAAGAGTTTAACGGTTACAAAAACCACTCGGAATTCTGAGGCAAATTTAAGGTGAGGCATAAAAGTTTGTTCACTCCGCAGGAGGAGGGCTGGCAGGCTCGACGAACTCATCCAGGTCGACGCCGTCGGTGATCCGAGTGGCTGCAGCGATGAAAGTATCCATAAAAGTTCGGAAGTCATGCTTCTGGGTGTTGGCGACCTTGATTGCTGCCAGTTTGTCTTGTCGCACCTCCTTGCAGTGGACACGAACCAAAGACAGAGCCACATCAGCACCACACCGAGCAGAAGACCTCTTCCACTCCTGCACTCGGTCAGGGATTTCGTTAAGACGAGTCATCAGGGACTCAAGATCATTTTGGAGCGCGGCCTCTGGCCAAAGTGCCGGGTCGATCCGTGACATGGCGACCTTCAGTCGAGCCAAGTAGTCCACGACACCATCGATGCGGGATTCCAGTCGGAGCAGATTGATGGCAGTTTCATCTTTCACGAGAGAATTGATTGGATCCAAACCAGGTTCGATCCGCCCAGTCTCCTCCTCGAAGTTCTGGCAAAATTCTGCATCACGATCCAAGAATAATTCAATTTACATACGCCGAGTCGACAAAAAAAATCAGTCGGAACAAAATGTGCACCTTCAAGCTTGATGAACAACTTCTTGGCAAGGCTCCTCAGATAGCTCTCCAGATCGTCCCTCCTGCGAGCGATGCCTTCCATCTTCTCACCCAGGTTGAGGTTCTCCTTCTTCCAGCACAAGCACTCCTTGTTGGCTTCGTTAAGAGCATATTTCAGCCTGGTATTCTCTTCTTCCAACTGGCCGACCGAAGCCAGCTTCTGTTCAGCCAGAGCGGTTCTGTCGTCAGCTTCCTTGCGAGCAGCAGCCAAATCAAGATCCTTCTTTGTTAGAGCTTCTCTCAGTTTTTTGCGAAGAAACAATGCTTGGTTCAGAAAGAGCGGAAGGGTACTCAAGCCTAAGACAGACCAGTCGACAAACTCGTCTTACCAGTGGCGCCGTCCTTGACTTTTTGCAGTTCTGTCTTGGCCAGCTCCAAGTCAAGGTTCAGTTGGATCTGCTGTCTCTCCAAGTCAGCAAAGCGAGTTCCAAGATCACAAGATTTCTGAAATCAAAGAGAAGAAGTTATTTTACAGCGAAAAACGACAAGGACAATAAGTACTAAGACTACGGTCGACTGCCCGCAGTCCACCACAGTCTCGGGGACTACACCCAGTGGGTGCACTTTGCGTCCCCCCACCGGTTCTGATCCCACTCGACTGGCCCGTCGGAGTCGAGTGCAGGGAGTAAAAAAAAGAAAAGGGAGAGAAAATAGAACTCAGACCACAGTCGACTGCTAGCAGTCGACCGTAGTCTCGGGGACTACACCCAGTGGGTGCACTCAGCGTGCCCCCACTAGTTCAAAAATTCAATCGACGCACCCAGTGGGTGTACAGATGCAAAGATTTTCAGAAAGAGTCTTCAGGTAGCATATCCTAACAGAACAAGCAGCGACCAACTAACCTGAACGTTGCTCTGGAGAGCCGAGCTGGCATCGTAGGCGGCCTGGCTGGCGTCCCGCACCGTCTTCATCTGCTCCATCATAATGCCCGCCTGGCGTATGGCTTCCTTGGCAGCATTCACTTCGTCCTCTGGGACGTGATGGGTCACAAAAACCGAAGGCGGGTCGACAGGGACCTGAGCAGTCGACGAAGAAGGCAAGGCACTCGACAAGGGCACGGCGAAGGTAACAGAACCCCGATTGGCATCACCAGCGTCCTGAACGACTGGCTCCGTCCTCGGCATCGATTGTGGCACCTCGCTTGTAGGAACTTGCCTATTTCTCCTCGTTAAAGGCCTCTCGGGCTCTTCATCATCATCAGGGAGGTCAATAACGTTAGGGGCTGTTCAAAGTTCAATCGACAAAATCACATCACCCAATGGTACACATTGCAGTTGAATCGACCAAAATAAAGACAGAATGGCAGAAATCATACCCAGATTAGAAGTGACCGCATCCTCCATCACCTCATCATCGTCCCTGTAAGTTGAGGTCCCGGAAGTAGCAGCGCTGCCAGTTCCCAAGTCCGTCCGGTTAAAACGAGAAAAACAAGCAACACAAGGCGTCGAGTGAAGATAAAAAGAGAACTCATGCAGAAGCGACGGGGATGTCAATCTTAATCTTCGGCAACGCCTTCCGAAGCTTCGGCTCTGCGACTTTGGGATTCTTTGGCGCTTTCTCAGTCGGAGTTGGCGAAGAGGTCCGAGGACGCTTTGAAGACTGACCAGCTTGAGCAATCGCCTTTTCACGAGCGCTCGGCCGTTCTTGGTCAAGTTTGGACCGCCTCTCCCTATGAGGAGGTGACTCGACTTCTTCTTCATCACTCGGGTCATCGTTTTCTTCGTCCCCTCCATCGTCAGACTCCCACTCGCCATTGTCGCCGTCGCTCGCCTCTCCTTCCGGGTCCTGCTCCTGTTCTCCGTTGGGCATTGAATACATTTCAATAATGGCCTGAAAGAAAGCAGGGAGAACAAAGTCAGTCGACTCAGCATAGGCAGCCGCGCGAGTGGATTCAGATTACAAAACAAAAACTCAGAATCGGACCTTCTCTGGTACATGAGACTGGTCAAATGGAGGAACTCTCCTGGCTCCCCTGGGGTTGTCCTTGTTTCCGGTCATGCCCGACAGCCACTTCTCCAGTGTGTCGTCATCGACCTCCTCCGGGTGAATCCGAGTGGAGTCTTCAAGACCCGAATACATCCACATCGGGTGGTCTCGGGCTTGAAGAGGCTGGATGCGCCGCTGAAGGAAGACCTCCAAGAGATCCATACCGGTGACCCCGTCACGGATAAGCTGGACCACTCGCTTGACCAGCACCCTCACCTGCGCTTTCTCCTCCGGGAGCACCTTCAAAGGGGATGGTTTCCTCACTCGGTCCATGGTAAAGGGAGGGAGGGCAGTCGACTGCCCTGGCGTCGACTGGTCTTTACAGTAAAACCAGGTCGACTGCCATCCGCGGACTGAGTCAGGAAGAATCATGGCCGGAAAAGAACTTTTCCCTCTCATCTGGATACCAAGACCCCCACACATCTGAATCACTTGAGTCCTCTCGTCACTCGGATTAGCCTTTTTCACTGTCTGGGAGCGACAAGTGAAAATGTGCTTGAAAAGACCCCAGTGAGGCCGACAACCCAGGAAATTCTCACACAAAAAATTAATGCGGCGATGTAAACGATTGTGTTGGGAGTGAAATGGTGGAGTTGTGCCCCAAAGAAGTTCAGAAATCCTCGAAAGAAAGGGTGAGGAGGCAAGGAAAATGCACGGTCGACGTGGGTGGCAAGAAGAACGCGCTCACCCTCCCGAGGTTGCGGCTCGGATTCCTTCCCCGGAAGCGACGCCGAGTCATAGGGGATCAGCCCTCCTTCGGCCAGGTCGTCGAGGTCTTCTTGGGTGAGCTTCGAGTGGATCCAGTCGCCCTGGATCCAGCCCTTTGGCAGGCCGGTTCGCGAGGAGGATCCGCCTCGACTGGTCGCCTTCCCCTTCGACCTGGCCGTCGCCTTCTTTGCCCGCTCCAGAGCCGCCGTCTTCTCCTTCCCCATCGTCGCCGGCGAGACGCGTACGGAACGGCGGCGCGGGGGCGAGAGTGAGCGCAGCGGAGGAGCGTGAAGAGGAGAAGAGATAATGGGGACGCACTGTTCGGGAGACCTCGGTCCAACGCCTTATATGAGGCCGCTTCCGAGTGGCTGACTGGTAGGCCCGGGCGGTTCTGTCAAATCCCGTAACAATCACGCGCACGATACGTGGCGAAAAAGGTGGCGCGGGGATCGAGGCAGCTCTGCTCTATCCCATCCGATTACTGCGGCCTCCCCCATCCCGTGCGCTTCCCAAAATTCGGATCCCACGAAATCTGCGGGCAGCGGAACAACTTGTCAGACCAAAGATCTCCTCCGCACCATCACTCGAAGCCTTTCAAGTAAAGAAACTCACTTGACAAAGAACTAAGAATGGATCAAGGCGACTGGAAAGGAAGTCGCTGTCAACACTCAGATTCATTGATCCGAAACAAGATATGCTCACGGCATAAAAAATGAGTCGGAGAAATGCTCAAACCCTTTCCCACTCAAACCTTGATCCATTCGGGGGCTAATGATGAAGCTATGTACCTAGGGTAGGGTCATGGACCTGTCCAAACTGACCTACCCAAGGACATCTCCAGAAGAAATCATCTTTCAATCGACTTGAAGGTGTCCCACTCGACAGACTCGAAGATACTCGACCAAGAAGCAATCACTCGACCAAGACCAAGCCACTCGACAGTCAGGGGACCTAAAGGCACTCCGCATGCTAACGGTCGGTCATTAAGTAGCTTTTATGGTCATCATAGCACTTTATTACTAGCGTTACCAGTAACGCCCTGCCTTAATGTACATTGAACCCTTTGTAACGTGGGTTGGCTGGGGTCCTGGCGCACTCTATATAAGCCACCCCCTCCTTCGAGACAAGGGTTCGCACCCCTGTAATCCATACACGCATAATCCAGTCGACCGCCTCCGGGCTCCGAGACGTAGGGCTATTACTTCCTCCGAGAAGGGCCTGAACTCGTAAACCTCGCGTGCTTACAACTTCTCCGTAGCTAAGATCTTGCCTCTCCATACTTACCCCACTACACTACTGTCAGACTTAGAACCACGATAGCCACCACCGGCATGTCGCCTCGTCCTTGCGCCGCCCCATGACGCCCTCGCCGGAGTTCGTCTCGCCGGAGTTCCTCTCCGGTCAGATCCGGAGAAGATGGATGAGATCCACCAATCCCGCCATCCAAACACCGTCTGCGTCCCGGATCTCTTCATCCCGCTTCTCTCCGTCCCGTGTTGACTTTCGCGGGGGTAAAATTCCACTAAGTCCCCGAAGTTTCCAGATTCATATGCCCATATTCAACGCACCGTAACTCTGCATCCGTAGCTCCGATTCATGCGTGTAGCATATCAAAATGTTAGTCTCAACGAGTACATCATTTCATCTCATTGCATCATTTTCATGATGCCCGAAATGCTGTTGGAAGAGGGCTATGTGATGAATTTGTCCGATCTATTTCAGCAAATGGCATTTTGTCATTTTTTCCATGATTAATCTGTGCATGCTATTACCCTGAGCTCTACATGTGTTTTGTTATATGCCATGCCATATTTACAGAGGTGTTTGCCATGTATTTTTGTGATATGTGTGGTGACTAGCACAAGCTTGCAAAGTAGCGTAATCGGTAATGCTGATTTGAGGGACTTAGAATTTCACTAAGTCCTTGTCCTGTTTTTGTTATTATGCCATATGTTCATGTTGTTTCCTAGTGATCCGTGCCTCTTTTGAGGATGATCAGTAAGGATGTTTTGTTAACATTGTGGTGCTCTATCCATCCATATCTTTGTTTGCAATTATGGAGCACCCTAGCTTGAGTCAATCGAGGTCTACTTTTGCTATATCGTGAATCCTGGCAGATCGTTGACATGTTTAGCGATTTTGCAGAGGTCGTTGCTATTGATCCATGCATGCTATGTTGTTGTACTTGCCATGCCTAGCTTCTATGCCATGTCTTCTTGATGGGTGTATGCTTATTTTGTCATGCCATGCTTTGTAGTGAGTGCATCGAGCTCATAAACATGCCTACTCGTTAACTGTTTTGCATGCCCCAGTTTTTTTTCACCAAGTCTGAATCTGTTTATGTTTTTGCCATGTTCACATGCTTGCATTTGTATTTTATGTTCCCTTTTGGCTCAAGGTCACTAAGGGACTTTTGTTAAGTGCTTTGAGTAGCTTCATGCCATGCCTTGCTTTGCCATGTTAAGTTCCTGTAGCATGTAGTTTTCATGCTCTAAAGTGTGCTTCCTGATGATAAATTCCAGACTTGTGTTAATTTCACTAAGTCTGAAACCTGTTATCATTTGCATTTTTGCCATGCTTGTTTGAACCTGTTAATGAGTGAATTAGCTATAGCTCAGTGTTCATCTTTTGTCAAGCATCATGAGTGGATCCCTGCCATGTATCTTGTTGCCATGTTTGAGTGCTGTAGCATATTTATCTTGATGCATTTAGATGGCTACTTGCTATTTATCGCAGACCAGTGCCATATTTGTTTTGCTTGCCATTTCCAAACTGTGCATCCGATTCCGGTGATCTTTATATCGATTTCAACCGAAATCACCTCACCGTTCCAGTGAAACTCTTGGATTTACAAGTTGAGGTCAGGTTCAATCATTCCTTTCCAAATCATGCATATGCTTCACATACCGCATCCCGCATATCATACCATGTTCATGTGTGGTTTGTTTACTATGTTGTGTGCTTCTTTTCGGTGTTGCTTCTTTGGGTTGGTTCCGTTAACGTCGCGTTTGTGAGGACCCGTTCGACTACGTCTGTTTGTCTTCTTCATGGACTCATTCTTCTTCCTTGCAGGATTTCAAGCAAGATGACCATATCCTCGAAATCACTTCTATCTTTGCTTGCTAGTTGCTCGCTCTTTTGCTATGCCTATGCTGCGATACCTACCACTTGCTTATCATGCCTCCCATATTGTTAAGCCAAGCCTCTAACCCACCTTGTCCTAGCAAACCGTTGTTTGGCTATGTTACTGCTTTGCTCAGCCCCTCTTATAGCGTTGTTAGTTGCAGGTGAAGATTGGAGCTTGTTCCATGTTGGAACATGGATATTTTTTTGGGATATCACAATATCTCTTATTTAATTAATGCATCTATATACTTGGTAAAGGGTGGAAGGCTCGGCCTTATGCTTGGTGTTTTGTTCCACTCTTGCCGCCCTAGTTTCCGTCATATCGGTGTTATGTTCCCGGATTTTGCGTTCCTTACGCGGTTGGGTTATAATGGGAACCCCTTGACAGTTCGCTTTGAATAAAAATCCTCCTGCAAGGCCCAACCTTGGTTTTACCATTCGCCACCTAGCCTCTTTTTCCCTTGGGCTAGGCTAGCCCAAGGGTCATCTTCATTTTAATCCCCCCGGGCCAGTGCTTGTCGAAGTGTTGGTCCGAACTGAGTAGACTGCGGGGCCACCTTGGGGAAACTTGAGGGCTGGTTTTACTCGTAGGATGTCTCATCCGGTGTTGCCCTGAGAACGAGATATGTGCAGCTCCTTTCAGGATGTCGGCGCATCGGGCGGTCTTGCTGGACTTGTTTTACCATTGTCGAGGATGTCTTGTAACCGGGATGCCGAGTCTGATCGGGTCTTCCCGCTAGAAGGAATATCCTTCGTTGACTGTGAGAGCTTGTGATGGGATAAGTTGGGACACCCCTGCAGGGTTATGAACTTTCGAAAGCCGTGCCCATGGTTATGGGCATATGGGAATTTGTTAATGTCCGTTTGTAGAAAACCTGAAGTTTACTTTAATTAAAATGCACCAACCGCGTGTGTAACCGTGATGGTCTCTTCTCGGCGGAGTCCGGGAAGTGAACACGGTGTTGGAGTAATGCTTGACGTAGGTTGTTCTAGGATCACTTGTTGATCATAGTTGTTTGACCGTGCTTTTGCCTTCTCTTCTCGCTCTCTTTTGCGTATGTTAGCCACCATATATGCTAGTCGTTTGCTGCAGCTCCACCTCATACCTTTACCTTACCCATAAACTTAAATAGTCTTGATCGTGAGGGTGTAAGATTGCTGAGTCCCTGTGACTCACAGATACTTCCAAAACCAGCTTACAGGTGCCGTTGAACCATGCAGATGACGCAACCAAGCTCAAGGAGGAGCTCGATGAAGATCTTGTCCTTTGTCTTGTTTCATTTCTAGTTGATCAGTAGTGGAGCCCAGTTGGGGTCGATCGGGGGACCTTGTCGCATTTGGGGTTACTCTTTATTTTGGTTCCATAGTCGGACCTTGATTGTATCTGGTTGATGTAATGGTTATTCATGTATTTGTGTGAAGTGGTGATTGTAAGCCAACTATGTATCTTTTCCCCTATTGTATTACATGGGTTGTTTGCGAAGGTTACCTCTTGCGACATTGCTTTCAATGCGGTTATGCCTCTAAGTCGTGCTTCGACACGTGGGAGATATAGCCGCATCGAGGGCGTTACAATTATAGAGAAATGTGTTTACAAGAGTCTTGCCAGAAGCAAGCAATTTGAGGAAATTGTACGCAAGCAAGGAAGACACCGGAAGAATCAATGTGTTGGTTTTGAATGAAAGTTCAATGCCAATGGAGTTGAGTGGGAAGAAGATCAATACCCCAAGACGAAGTTTGTTCCTCAACAAGAGAATTATGATCCTACTTCTTTCCAAGGAACACAAGATCAAGATGATCTTCCACCACAAGACCACAAGATAAAAGGAAAGGACAAGCTTCAAGAGGAGATTGATGCATTTGAAGAAGGACCTAAGGCATTGGTCAAGTGGGTTCCCAAGACTACATCAAGTTCCACTTCATCAAGTACGGCTACAACTCCAAGGATTCCCATCAAGATGGTGTGGATCCCTAAGAAGAAGAACGAGAGAGTTCTTGAGGGTGACTCCGCCAACATACTTCACTCTTATCATCTTGGCAAGGACAAGTGCAAACAACTTCCATATCTTGCACTAGTTCAAGGAGTCACAAACCCTCTTGTTGGTAAGACAAGGGACAAGGTAAGCTAATGCATTCATGGACATCATCTCATGTGAATATCACTCTATGCTTATGGATATCCTTGTTTGTTCCTTGTGGGACTAACCCGTGTGGGTATTGAAAGTGCAACTCACTCCAAAGGATTGCTCCAAATGATCTACATCAACATTGAGCATCTACATCTTCAACACCTACATGAAGTCATCATCGAAAAAATCCAAGGTTAATTCATCCCTCTTAGGGGGGATATCACATCTAGGGGAGCTTTACTCTAATAAATTGAGCTAAAGCAACTATAATGATGTGAGCACAACAATGCTTTATGTAAAAGTGGCAACCCGACTTGTGCTTAAACGATGAGTATGACCTATGATCAAATGTTCTCATTTGACTCCTAAGTCAATATACTCATATATAGATGACCTAGTCATCGCCAAATTTCTTGATAGATGCTAGAGTGATCGTGCATGCTTTGTCACATATTTCATTTGCCATTTTATTGTGTGAGCATGTTGGATGCATATTTTACTCATTCGAGGACATCCATTTGTTGCTTTGATTGTTTGGCTTTTTCTATTTTGCCAAATGGATGGACAAGAATGCCTAAGAACTCCCTCTAGCTATCTATGCTTTTCTCGTCTCAAACTCTATTCATGCTACATCACAAAGTTTGATCAAGTCAGATTCGAACCACTCTATGTGAGGAGCACTTGGAGTCCCTGATTCGTCATAGACTTAATCTTCCAAAACCTCTTAGTGCATTTCGGTATGACTGAGTCATCCATTTCGGTCACAACGAGATCACTAAGTTGATCTCGGTTTTCAATCTCGATGCAACTGATTTGAACTTTTCGGTCACACCGAGTTGCAGTAACCGCTTGGGATTCTGCATCTCGGTGCCACCGAGTTGTTCCACTCGGTCACACCGACAGGGTCGGGATATATAAACCCATGGGTGAGATTTTGGAAATTTCTTCAAAACCTCTCAGCCCGCGCGTATCCTGCTCTGCCGCCTCGGGTCTCCGGATCATCTTCTCGCCGCCAGCGACCTCTCGCCGCTGGTTTCCATCACCGTCAACGGAATTCTGCCCATCCGTTGCCGCTATAGCAAACTCCGCCGAACTAGGGTACGAGTTCGATCCTTTGTGCTATTCTTTTAACTCTGATTCATAGCACATTACTTTGCCATGATCATGACCACGTATGCAAACCTATCCACTGAAAACATCCTTTAGATTAGATTGGATTTGAAAATTTAGGGTTAGGTCTCCGCCGGACTCATCTCGGACCGACCGAATTGTAGAAATCGGTCTCACCGATTTGGCTTAGGCCATAGCACATGCATTTTTGGTTTGACCGAAAATTGCAAATCGGTGTGACCGAGTTCGATTCTTTGTGAAACCCTAGCTGTCTCGGTGCCACCGAACTCTGACTCGGTCTGACCGAGTTCACTAGTTTAGGTTCCAAAAGCTGCTTCGGTATCACCGAGTTTACAAATCGGTAGCTCCGAAATGCTTTTGTGGAGAACTAAAACTAAGTATTTAAGTCATCAGTTTTGCAAAAACTCTGCACTTTGTGATGCTCATCCACTCTACCTCATCTATATCTATTCACAGGGTCTGCTGTCAGTAAGTTTGCAGAGATGTATGATCAAAACGACAGCCAGAACAGGTCTGAAGAACAAGTGCAATTGAGTGAGTGTACTAGTCCCTCAAGCAATTGTGATGATGGCAGCAGGAGCACACCAAGTAACTTGCCCAAAGCAGCCACCAGGTCAAGGAAGGAGAAAACCTCAAATTCTGAAGATGAGGACTATGTGGTTGTTGAGGAAGAAGTCAGCTCCAAGAAGAAGGTGATGAAGAAAGAATATGGGTCAGGTGCCACAACTAAGACTGGCTTGCACAAAAAGGCCCCTACCAAGAGGGTGCCAACCTTAAAGGTTAGAGACTCAACTGTTGAAACCTCCAAGCCAACTGAAGAGGTTGTTGGAGAAAGAAAGAAGAGGAAGGAAAGGGGTAAGAAGACCACTGCCAGAGTGCTTGGTAGATCCTCCATTATGAGAGATCCAGAAGAAGATGAAGAGGAAGAGGATGCTGCTCCAGCTCCCAAGTCTCAGAAGCTCATGGGAGATGCTATCAAATCAGGGGCTACTCCATCTAAGCCCAAGTCTGCTCCCAAAGCTCCATCTCAGAAGCCTTCTGCACCCAAGAGAAACAATAGAAGTATTCCTGCAACAGAGAAGAACAAGGACTTAGTGCCTGAAGCTAATGAAGAGGATGATGAATCCCATGTGTTGAGAAAGTTGAAACCCAAAATTGCTGACCATAATGATGCTCATCCAGTCGCTGAGGACATGCACATCAAGAAAGATGCAGGACTGAGATTGTGGAGAGAGTCTGATCCCTATGCTGTTAGGAGGAGGACTGCAGTTGATTACAGGTTTCACACAAAGGAACAACAAGACTTCTATGAGAAATTTTGCTTGACAAGAAGCCCATTGTCTGTGACATGAGATGGGTTGATTGGGAATACATCAAGGATAATGAAGATCACTTCCTGGGAGTTTATGACAGCTTCAAGGCATGTGGAGTAGATGAATTTGTTGGACAGAAGCTCACCAAATGGAATGCTGATCTGATTATGCAGTTTTACTCCACTGCCCACTTCTATCCAGATGGAAGGATAGTATGGATGTCTGAGGGTACAAGGTACCAATCCACTGTTGAAGAATGGGCCAAGCTGATCAATGCCCCAGAGGAACATGAGGATGACTTGGATGTGTATGCCAAGAAGAAGAAAGACCACAACTCCATGGCTAACATGTACAAGGAGATCCCAGATAAGGCTTTGGAGACTCACAAGCTTGGATCTGTACACTTCTTGTTGTCTGGTCTGCCTACTATCAATTGGATCTTAAGACAGACATTGCTACCCAAGTCAGGAGATCACAAGATGATCAGAGGACACTCCATCAACATTCTTCAAATCTTTGATGTCCCTCAGAAGTTCAAAGTCATGAGTCTGATTATGTAACGCCCCATATGTAACCTGCCATATTTGTATTCCAACTCTTGCCATTTTCGGCACTAAGTTATGATATTTCCTCGTTGTTGGGCTTTGTCTCCGTGTTGCTTCTGTCTTTGTCATGCATCTCATATCATGTTATCATGTGCATCGCATTTGCATACGTGTTCGTCTCATGCATCCGAGCATTTTCCCCGTTGTCCGTTTTGCATTCCGGCGCTCCTATGTCCTCCGGTGTCCCCTTTTGCTTCTTTTCGTGTGCGGGTGTTAAACGTTCTTAGATTGGACCGAGACTTGCCAAGCGGCCTTGGTTTACTACCGGTAGACCGCCTGTCAAGTTTCGTGCCATTTGGACTTCGTTTGATACTCCAACGGTTATCCGAGGAACCGTGAAGGCCTCATGTGTGTTGCAGCCCAACACCTCTCCAAAGTGGCCCAAAATCCACCTAACCCCCTCCATCATCTCGGTCGTTCGATCACAATCGCGTGGCCGCAAACCGTGCTCAATTTGGAGTCTCCTAGCTCCCTCTACCTATAAATATAGACCCCCCCTCCGAAAATCTCGCGGATGAACCCTAGCCCCGCTCCCTCTCCGCCACCGGACGTGTCCGATCAGGCCGGACACGTCCGCGCCGCAGCCATCGATGAATCGTAGCCCGCCACCTGTCGCTCCGCCACCTCCCTCCGCCGCCGGCCCGCCTGGCCCAGGGCAGGCCCGCGCCGCGCGCCCCTGGCCCGAGCGGCCCGCCGCCGCCTCGCCTCCCCGCGACGCCGGCAGAGCCGCGCCGCCTTCCTCCTCGCCGCCGCTTGCCTCCACCGGCGCCGGCCGCCGCCCGTCACCGCTCACCTCCACCGGCTCCGCCCGCGCCGCCCGTCGCCACTGCGTCGCCTCGCCGCCGCCCTGCCGCCTCCCGCCAGCACCGACCTCGCCCGGCCTCCTCCTCGCCTTTCCCGACTCCGGCGACGTCCTCCCCGACTCCGGCCACCGCTCCATCAACTCCGGCGAACTATCCAGATCTGGACGAACCCTAGGGTTGACTTTTGTTCCATTTTTGCATATTTTAAGCATACTTCATCGCATCATAACTTTGCATCTGTGGCTCCGTTTTGGGCGTGTAGCATATCAAATTGTTCGTCTCAATGTGTATTTCATATCATTCCATTGCACCATGTCCATTTGAGTTCATCTTGATGCCATAAATGCTGTTGCAAAAGTGCTATGTAATGTTAGTTTTAGATTCCTAACAGTTATTGGACATTTGTCATTTTTGCCATATTTAATGTGTGCCTCCTATGAACTTGAGCCCTACATGTATTTTGTTGTATGCCATGCCATCTTTACATGGGTGTATGCCATGTATTTTTTGATCTTGGTGGTGACTAGCACAAGCATGCAAAGTAGCTCTCGTGATGTTGCTGATTTCAGGGACTTAGAATTCTTCAGTCTTTTCCCTGATGATATTTTTATGCCATGTATTCATGTTGCTACAGAGTGATCCATGCCTCTTTTGAGCATGTTCAGTAAGGATGATTTTGAGATATTGTTATGCTCTATCCATCGATGTCTTTGTTTGCAATTATGGAGCAGCCTAGCATGACTCAATCTTACTCTAATTTTGCTATAAAATGCTCCTGGCAGATTGTTTACTTGTTAAGCAACTTTGCCGAGGTTGTTATAGTTTATCCATGCATGCTATCAGAGTGTTCTTGCCATGGTTAGCTTATTTATCATGTATACTTGCTGGTTGTATACTTAGTTTGTCATGCAATGCCTTGTGGTGAGTGCATCGAGCTCGCAAACATGCCTACGTGAATCTGTTTTGCCATGTTCCAGTTTTCTGCTAAGTCTGAATCTGTTAACGAAACTTGCTATGTTTACATGGGTGCCATTGTATTTTCTGATCCCTTTTAGCTTATGGTCAGTAAGGGACTTTTGTTATATGCCTTGTGTAGTTTCATGATATGCCTTGCTTTACCATGATATGATCCTGTAGCATGTTGTTATCTTGCTCTAAACATTGCTTCCCGACGTTAAATCCTGACATGTTATTTTCACTAAGTCTGTGAACCTGATATCTTTTGCCCTTTTGCCATGCTTGTTTGATCCTGCTATTGTGTGATTTAGCCGTAGCTCAGTGTTCATCTTTTGTCAAGAATCTTGAGTGGATCACTGCCATGTGCTTTGTTGTTATGTTAGAGTGCAGTAGCTTGTTGTTCTTGATGCATTTAGATGGCCTCGCGCTGTTAATCGCAGATCGGTGCCATATTTGTTTTGCTTGCCATTTGCAAACCGTGCATCCGATTCCGGTGATCTTTATATCGATTTCGACCGAAATCAACTCATCTTTCCAGCGGCACTCTGGGTTTTCCAAGTTGAGGCCTGGTTCAATCTTTCCTTTCCGAAGCATGCATATGCATTACATATCACATCCCGCATATCATGCCATGATTCGCATCATGTTGCTTGTGCATTGCACCATGGTTGATTGTGTCTCCCTTTGCTTGCGTTCTTGCTTTGGGTAGAGCTGGGAGACAAGTACATGATCGAGGAACCCGTTGAGTACGCTTACGAGGATCAAGCTAACATCAACTCAGAGAACTTTGCAGGCAAGATGAGCATACCCTCGAAATCACTTCTATCTTTGCTTGCTAAATGCTCGCTCTATTGCTATGCCTATGCTACAATACCTACCACATGCTTTATCATGCCTCCCATATTGCCATGTCAAGCCTCTAAACCACCTTGTCCGAGCAAACCGTTGTTTGGCTATGTTACCGCTTTGCTCCGCCCCTATTATAGCGTTGCTAGTTGCAGGTGAAGATTGGAGTTTGTTCCTTGTTGGAACATGTTTATTGTTGCGATATCACTATTATATCTTGTCTATTTTAATGCATCTATATACTTGGTAAAGGGTGGAAGGCTCGGCCTTATGCCTGGTGTTTTGTTCCACTCTTTCCGCCCTAGTTTCCGTCATACCGGTGTTATGTTCCTTGATTTTGCATTCCTTACACGGTTGGGTTATAATGGGAACCCCTTGACATTTCGCCTTGAATAAAACTTCTCCAACAAGGCCCATAATTGGTTTTACCATTCGCCACCTAGCCTCTTTTTCCCTTCAGTTCCGCGGACTCAAGGGTCATCTTCATTTAAACCCCCCCGGGCCAGTGCTCCTCTGAGTGTTGGTCCAAACTAGAGCTCCTTGCAGCGCCACCTCGGGGAAACTCGAGGGTTGGTTTTAGTTGTACGGATTTCTTATCTGGTGTGCCCTGAGAACGAGATATGTGCAGCTCCTATCGGGATTTGTCGGCACATTCGGGTGGTTTTGCTAGACTTGTTTTACCATTGTCGAGATGTCTTGTAACCGGGATTCCGAGTCTGATCGGGCCGTCCTGGGAGAAGGAATATCCTTCGTTCACTGTGAGAGTTTGTGATGGGCTAAGTTGGGACACCCCTGCAGGGATTTGAAATTTTGAAAGCCGTGCCCGCGGTTATGGGCAGATGAGAATTTGTTAATGTCTGGTTGTAGAAAACCTGAAACTTAACTTAATTAAAATTGGATCAACAGCGTGTGTAGCCGTGATGGTCTCTTTTCGGCGGAGTCCGGGAAGAGAACACGGTCTCGTGTTATGCTTGAACGTAGGTTGTTCTAGGATCACTTCTTGATCATAGATTCTCGAACGCGCTTTGCCTTTCTCTTCTCGCTCTCATTTGCGTATGTTAGCCACCATAAATGCTAGTGCTTGCTGCAGCTCCACCTCATACCTTTTTCCCTACCTATAAGCTTAAATAGTCTTGATCGCGAGGGTGTGAGATTGCTGAGTCCCCGTGACTCACAGATTCCTTCCAAAACCATATGCAGGGACCGATGATACCGTTCCAGGAGATGCGACTGAGCTCAAGTGGGAGTTCGATGAGGACTCAGGACGATACTGCGTATCCTTTCCAGATGATCAGTAGTGGAGCCCAGTTCGGGTGATCGGGGACATTATGCATTTGGGTTTGTCTTTATTTTGTTTCCGCAGTCGGACCTTGATTGTATCTGTATGATTGTAATGATATATTTACTCTATTGTGTGACGTGGCGATTGTAAGCCAACTATGTACCTCTTTTCTTATTAAGTACATGGGATGCGTAAAGATTACCCCTCTTGCGACATTGCCTACAATGCGGTTATGCCTCTAAGTCGTGCTCTGACACGTGGGAGATATAGCCGCATCGTGGGTGTTACATATTGTGGAGACAATCAAGAGGACATCTGCTGATCAAAAGAGAAGTTGTGGGTATGCTCCACATATTCACGAGCTCATCAATTCTAAGATGGGCACATGAATTTATTTGCTGGACAAGGAGCATCTACCCTTATATCCTGAATTTGAAGACAACACTGTTGTGATGAATGAGGAGGAACCATCATCAGCTCAAGCACAAGAGAAGAGAGTGAAAGCAAAGGCTGAGAAAGCTGCAAGCATGTCAAGTGCAGAAGAGGCATCTCAAGCTTTCCTGAAGAGCAAGCAAGATCAATTAGGCTACCTGATTCAAGCTACACTGAGGATTGAGAAGGGCTTGGCCACCCTGACTCAGAATCAGGAGAGCCTGGAGAGGATTGTTGAGACAAAATTCTATGATCTTGACCTCAAGGTAACTGAGATTCAGACTGCAGTTGAGCAGCTTCAGGAGGAAGCAGAAGACAGGAGAGGGAAGACAACTACTAATGCTTTTCAGCGTGTGCCACGAGGTATGAGGTCTGCTGCAGTGCCAGTTTCAGATGCTAGAGCTACAGCATCAGCACCAGCAGCTACAGCTCCAGTGCCACCTCCAGCACCCACTCCACCAGCTCCAACTACATTGACAGATGCCTTCGTCCTTAGAGTTCTCTCTACACCACCTCCCAAAGACCAAGCCTGAGAGACGCATATCACTATGCATTTCAAACTTTTTGGTAACTTGTTGCCTGATGTCTACTACACAACCTTCTTGTAGACGTTGTTGGGCCTCCAAGTGCAGAGGTTTGTAGGACAGTAGCAAATTTCCCTCAAGTGGATGACCTAAGGTTTATCAATCCGTAGGAGGCGTAGGATGAAGATGGTCTCTCTCAAGCAACCCTGCAACCAAATAATAAAGAGTCTCTTGTGTCCCCAACACACCCAATACAATGGCAAATTGTATAGGTGCACTAGTTTGGCAAAGAGATGGTGAAACAAGTGGTATATGGATAGTAGATAAAGGTATTTGTAATCTGAAATTATAAAAACAGCAAGATAGCAAGTGATAAAAGTGAGCGTAAACGGTATTGCAATGCGTTGAAACAAGGCCTAGGGTTCATACTTTCGCTAGTGCAAGTTCCCTCAACAATACTAACATAATTGGATCACATAACTATCCCTCAACATGCAACAAAGAGTCACTCCAAAGTCACTAATAGCGGAGAACAAACGAAGAGATTATGGTAGGGTACGAAACCACCTCAAAGTTATTCTTTCCAATCAATCCGTTGGGCTATTCCTATAGGTGTCACAAAAAACCCTAGAGTTCGTACTAGAATAACACCTTAAGACACAAATCAATCAAAACCCTAATGTCACCTAGATACTCCAATGTCACCTCAAGTATCCGTGGGTATGATCATACGATATGCATCACACAATCTCAGATTCATCTATTCAACCAACACATAGAACCTCAAAGAGTTCCCCAAAGTTTCTACCGGAGAATCACGACGAAAATGTGTGCCCACCCCTATGCATAGGTTCATGGGCGGAACCCGCAAGTTGATCACCAACATACATCAAGTGGCACGTGGTATCCCACTGTCACCACATATATCCACGGCAAGACATACATCAAGTGTTCTCAAATCTTTAAAGACTCAATCCGATAAGATTACTTCAAAGGGGAAACTCAATTCATTACAAGAGAGAAGAGGGGGAGGAGAAATATAGGATCCAACTTTAATAGCAAAGCTCACGATACATCAAGATCGTGCCAAATCAAGAACACGAGAGAGAGAGATCAAACACATAGCTAGTGGTACATACCCTCAGCCCCGAGGGAGAACTACTCCCTCCTCGTCATGGAGAGCACCCGGATGATGAAGATGGCCGTCGGAGAAGGATTGCCCCCTCCGGCAGGGTGCCGGAACGGGTCTAGATTGGTTTTCGGTGGCTACAGAGGCTTCTGGCGGTGGAACTCCCGATCTATTGTATGTTCTGGAAGTTTTAGGGTATATGGAGTTATATAGGCAGAAGAAGCACGCCAGGGGAGCCACGAGGGCCCCACGAGGTAGGGGGGCGCGCCCTAGGGGGTGGGCGCGCCCCCACCCTCGTGGGCAGCTCCCGTATCTTCTGACATGGGGTCCAAGTCCATCAGGTGTGTTTCCTTCCAAAAATAACTTCTCCAGTTGATTTTGTTCCGTTTCGACTCCGTCTGATATTCCTTTTCTTCAAAACACTGAAATAGGCATAAAACAGCAAATCTGGGCTGGGCCTCCGGTTAATAGGTTAGTCCCAAAAGTAATATAAAAGTGGATAATAAAGCCCAATATTGCCTAAAACAGTAGATAATATAGCATGGAGCAATCAAAAATTATAGATACATCGGAGACGTATCAAGCATCCCCAAGCTTAATTCCTGCTCGTCCTCGAGTAGGTAAATGATAAAAAGATAATTTTTGATGTGGAATGCTTGTTGGCATAATTTCAATGTAATTCTTCTTACTTGTGATATGAATATTCAGATCCGAAATATTCAAGCCAAAAGTTCATATTGACATAAAAATAATAATACTTCAAGCATACTAACTAAGCAATCATGTCTTCTCAAAATAACATGGCCAAAGAAAGCTATCCCTACAAAATCATATAGTCTGGCTATGCTCTATCTTCACCACACAAAATATTTAAATCATGCACAACCCCGATGACAAAGCCAAGAAATTGTTTCATACTTTTGATGTTCTCAAACTTTTTCAATCTTCACACAATACATGAGCGTGAGCCATGGATATAGCACTTTAGTTGGAATAGAATGGTGGTTGTGGAGAAGACAAAATGGGAGAAGATAGTCTCACATCGACTAGGCGTATCAATGGGCTATGAAGATGCCCATCAATAGATATCAATGTGAGTGAGTAGGGATTGCCATGCAACGGATGCACTAGAGCTATAAGTATATGAAAGCTCAACAAAAGAAACTAGTGGGTGTGCATCCAACTCGCTTGCTCACGAAGACCTAGGGCATTTTGAGGAAGCCCATCATTGGAATATACAAGCCAAGTTCTATAATGAAAGATTCCCACTAGTATATGAAAGTGACAACATAGGAGACTCTCTATCATGAAGATCATGGTGCTACTTTGAAGCACAAGTGTGGTAAAAGGATAGTAGCATTGTCCCTTTTTTATTTGGCCTTTCTCTTTTTTTATTTGGCCTTTATTTTTTATTTGGCCTTTATTTTTTTATTTGGACTTTATTTTTATTTTTTACGGCCTTTCTCTTTTTTTTGGGACAATGCTCTATTGAATGATGATCATCACACTTCTATTTATTTACAACTCAATGGTACAACTCGATACTAGAACAAAGTATGACTCTATATGGATGCCTCCGGCGGTGTACCGGGATGTGCAATGATGCATGAGTGACATGTATGAAAGAATTATGAACGGTGGCTTTGCCACAAATACAATGTCAACTACATGATCATGCTAAGCAATATGACAATGATGGAGTGTGTCATAATAACCGGAATGGTGGAAAGTTGCATGGAAATATATCTCGGAATGGCTATGGAAATGCCATAATAGGTAGGTATGGTGACTTTTTTGAGGAAGGTAAATGGTGGGTTTATGGTACCAGCGAAAGGTGCACGGTACTAGAGAGGCTAGCAAGGGTGGAAGGGTGAGAGTGCGTATAATCCATGGACTCAACATTAGCCATAAAGAACTCATATACTTATTGCAAAAATCTAGAAGTTGTCAAAGCAAAGTACTACACGCATTCTCCTAGGGGGATAGATTGGTAGGAAAAGACCACGCTCGTCCCCAACCGCCACTCATAAGGAAGACAATCAATAAATAAATCATGCTCCAACTTCATCACATAACGGTTCACCATACATGCATGCTACGGGAATCACAAACTTCAACACAAGTATTTCTCAAATTCATAACTACTCAACTAGCATGACTCTAATATCACTATCTCCATATCTCAAAACAATTATCAAGTATCAAACTTCTCATAGTATTCAACACACTCATAAGAGAATTTTATTATTCTTGAATACCTAGCATATTAGGATTTTAAGCAAATTACCATGCTATTTAATACTCTCAAAATAATCTAAGTGAAGCATGAGAGTTCATCTATTTCTTCAAAATAAAACTACCACCATGCTCTAAAAGATATAAGTGAAGCACTAGAGCAAAGACAAACTACTCGGAAAGATATAAGTGAAGATCAATGAGTAGTCGAATAATTATGCAACTATATGAAGACTCTCTAACATTTAAGAATTTCAGATCTTGGTATTTTATTCAAACAGCAAGCAAAGCAAAATAAAATTACATTCTAAGAATGGCAAACATCATGTGAAGAAGCAAAAACTTAGGATCAACTGAAACTAACCGATAGTTGTTGAAGAAGAAAGGTGGGATGCCAACCGGGGCATCCCCAAGCTTAGATGCTTGAGACTTCTCGAAATATTATCTTGGGGTGCCTTGGGCATCCCCAAGCTTGAGCTTTTGTGTCTCCTTAATTCCTCTCATATCATGGTCTCCCTAAATCTCAAAAGCTTCATCCACACAAAACTCAACAAGGACTCGTGAGATAAGTTAGTATAAACCATTGTCAAAACCTTATCATACTCTACTGTAGAAAATCACTAAAAATTATTATTGAACATTGAATACTAAATGACTCTGCATATTTAATATTCCTATCCTCAAATAGAATCATTAAAGAAGGAAACATATGCAAACAATGCAAACATAACAGCAATCTGCCTAAACAGGATAGTCTGTAAAGAATGCAGCAACATCCATACTTCCATAGCTCCAAAAATTATGAAAGAAAATTACCACTGTATTAAATTTATCATATCTTAATATGCAAAAGGTTTCAACATTTTATCACATTCTGAATTTTCTAGAGAATTATTGCAACAGCGGTAAACTTTCTGTTTTCAAACAGCAACATGTATACTTGTAACATAGGCATAGTAAAGGCTATCAATGCCATTTCATTGAAATAAAAGATGCAAAACATTGTTATAAATAACATCAAGCAAATCCTAACGAAATAAATTGACACTCCAAGCAAAACACATATCATGTGGTAAATAAAAATATAGCTCCAAGTAAAGTTACCGATGAATGAAGACGAAAGAGGGGATGCCTTCCGGGGCATCCCAAAGCTTAGACTCCTGGCTATACTTGAATATTACCTTGGGGTGCCTCGGGAATCCCCAAGCTTAGGCTCTTGCCACTCCTTATTCCATATTCCATCGAATCCTTACCCAAAACTTGAAAACTTCACAACACAAAACTTAAAGTAGAAAACTCGTAAGCTCCGTTAGTATAAGAAAATAAATCAGCACTTCAAGGTACTGTAATGAACTAATTCTTTATTTATATTGGTGTTATATACACTGTCTTACAACTTCTCTATGGTTTATAAACTATTTTACTAGCCATAGATTCATCAAAATAAGCAAACAACACAATGAAAACAGAATCTGTCAAAATCAGAACAGTCTGTAGTAATCTGGATCAAACGTATACTTATGGAACTCATAAAATTCTCAAATAAATTGCTGGACCTGAGGAATTTATCTATTAATTATCTGGAAAAAGAATTAACTAAATATCACTCTCCAAATAAAAATGGCAGCAATTCTCGTGAGCGCTAAAGTTTCTGTTTTTGACAGCATGATCAACAAGACTTTCCCCAAGTCTTCCCAAAGGTTCTACTTGGCACAAACACTAATTAAAAAACTAAAACCACATCTAATCAGGGGATAGATGAATTATTTATTACTAAACAGGAACAAAAATCAAGGAACAAAAATAAAATTGGGTTGCCTCCCAACAAGCGCTATCGTTTAACGCCCCTAGCTAGGCATGATGATTTCAATGATGCTCGCATAAAAGATAAGGATTGAAACATAAAGAGAGCATCATGAAGAATACGACTAGCACATTTAAGTCTAACATACTTCCTATGCATACGGATTTTGTGAGCAAACAACTTGTGGGAACAATAATCAACTAGCATAGGAGGGTAAAACAAGCATAACTTCAAAGCTTTAAGCACATAGAGAGGAAACTTGATATTATTGCAATTACTACAAGCATATGTTCCTCCCTCATAATAATTTTCAGTAGCATCATGAATGAATTCAACAATATAACCAGCACCTAAATCATTCTTTTCATGATCTACAAGCATAGAAAATTTACTACTCTCCACATAAGCAAAATTCTTCTCATGAATAGTAGTGGGAGCAAACTCAACAAAATAACTATCATGTGATTGAAAATTAAGATCAAGATGACAAGTTTCATGGTTATCATCATTCTTTAAAGCATACATGTCATCACAATAATCATCATAGATAGGAGGCATGCTTTCATCATAATAAATTTGCTCATCAAAACTTGGGGGACAAAAAATATCATCCTCATCAAACATAGCTTCCCCAAGCTTGTGGCTTTGCATATCATTAGCATCATGGATATTCAAGGAATTCATACTAACAACATTGCAATCATGCTCATCATTCAAATATTTAGTGCCAAACATTTTATAGATTTCTTCTTCTAGCACTTGAGCACAATTATCCTTTCCATCATACTCACGAAAGATATTAAAAAGGTGAAGCGTATGAGACAAACTTAATTCCATTTTTTATAGTTTTCTTTTATAGACTAAACTAGTGATAAAACGACAAACTAAAAGACTCGATTGCAAGAACTAAAGATATACCTTCAAGCACTCACCTCCCCGGCAACGGCACCAGAAATGAGCTTGATGTCTACTACACAACCTTCTTCTTGTAGACGTTGTTGGGCCTCCAAGTGCAGAGGTTTGTAGGACAGTAGCAAATTTCCCTCAAGTGGATGACCTAAGGTTTATCAATCCGTAGGAGGCATAGGATGAAGATGGTCTCTCTCAAGCAACCCTGCAACCAAATAACATAGAGTCTCTTGTGTGCCCAACACACCCAATACAATGGTAAATTGTATAGGTGCGCTAGTTCGGCGAACAGATGGTGAAACAAGTGGTATATGGATAGCAAATAAAGGTATTTGTAATCTGAAATTATAAAAACAGCAAGGTATCAAGTGATAAAAGTGAGCGTAAACGGTATTGCAATGTGTTGAAACAAGGCCTAGGGTTCATACTTTCGCTAGTGCAAGTTCCCTCAATAATACTAACATAATTGGATCACATAACTATCCCTCAACATGCAACAAAGAGTCACTCCAAAGTCACTAATAGCAGAGAACAAACGAAGAGATTATGGTAGGGTACGAAACCACCTCAAAGTTATTCTTTCCAATCAATCTGTTGGGCTATTCCTATAGGTGTCACAAACAGCCCTAGAGTTCGTACTAGAATAACACCTTAAGACACAAATCAATCAAAACCCTAATGTCACCTAGATACTCCAATGTCACCGCAAGTATCTGTGGGTATGATTATACGATATGCATCACACAATCTCAGATTCATCTATTCAACCAACACATAGAACCTCAAAGAGTGCCCCAAAGTTTCTACCGAAGAATCACGACGAAAACGTGTGCCAACCCCTATGCATAGGTTCACGGGCAGATCCCGCAAGTTGATCACCAAAGCATACATCAAGTGGCACGTGGTATCCCATTGTCACCACAGATATCCATGGCAAGACATACATCAAGTGTTCTCAAATCTTTAAAGACTCAATCCGATAAGATTACTTCAAAGGGGAAACTCAATTAATTACAAGAGAGAAGAGGGGGAGGAGAAACATAGGATCCAACTATAATAGCAAAGCTCGCAATACATCAAGATCGTGCCAAATCATGAACACGAGAGAGAGAGAGATCAAACACATAGCTACTGGTACATACCCTCAACCCCGAGGGAGAACTACTCCCTCCTCGTCATGGAGAGCACCAGGATGATGAAGATGGCCACCGGAGAAGGATTGCCCCCTCCGGCAGGGTGCCGGAACAGGTCTAGATTGGTTTTTGGTGGCTACGGAGGCTTCTGGAGGCAGAACTCCCGATCTATTGTATGTTCTGGAAGTTTTAGGGTATATGGAGTTATATAGGCAGAAGAAGCACGTCAGGGGAGCCACGAGGGCCCCACGAGGCAGGGGGCACGCCCTAGGGGGTGGGCATGCCCCCCACCCTCGTGGGCAGCTCCCGTATCTTCTGACGTGGGGTCCAAGTCCATCAGGTGTGTTTGCTTCCAAAAATAACTTCTCCAGTTGATTTTGTTCCGTTTCGACTCTGTCTGATATTCCTTTTCTTCAAAACACTGAAATAGGCATAAAACAGCAAATCTGGGCTGGGCCTCCGGTTAATAGGTTAGTCCCAAAAGTAATATAAAAGTGGATAATAAAGCCCAATATTGCCTAAAACAGTAGATAATACAGCATGGAGCAATCAAAAATTATAGATACGTTGGAGACGTATCATTTCCAAAGGGGGAGAAATATGTATAGATCATACGCTTCGAGAGAGAGTGTCTTGCTTTTTATCTCTCTTGCTTTTGGTTGAACTTTATGTCCTTGTGAGATACTTATTTGATCATGTGCTTGATCATTTGCTACCTTAATGCTTGTTTGGATGTTACTATCTTTTATATCTCATATATGATCATTCACTTGCTTGGTGATGAGTGCATGCTTTTAATTTCTATCATTTTGAGCACTCCACCAAGATGTATGTGACATAGAAGAGTAACCCATGATCCTAATCGATTGTGCATTTGTATTCAAAAGCAAATCTTAAATAATGCACAAATTTAGGGGGAGCTCTTGCTTATCACATACTTCTCAAGTGACGATGTTTTTCAATCTTATGATCATTTGTCGAAGCTTTGATCTATATGTTGTCATCAATTACCAAAAAGGGGGAGATTGAAAGTGCAACTATCCCTGGGTGGTTTTCGTAATTCCTAACAACATATAGCTCATTGAGCTAATGCTGTTTTAAGATAAATATTCCAGGAAAGCCAATGATTGGCATGGCATGGATTAGAAAGTGGACCCCTCAAAATGCTAAGGACAAAAGATTAGTTCAAGGTCAAAGCACAAGACTCTACATTTTACTTTTAATGTTCCAAGATCACATTGAGTCCATAGGAAAAGCCAATCCTATTAAAAGGGGGTGAGGTGTTGCTTAATGAATTACTTCCTCAAAATGCTTAGTGATATGCTCCAAAAACCCTCAACTACTTTCCCATATCCACATATGTCCCAAACCAAAAGTCAAACTTGGCCCCACCGAAATCTTCTATCCGGCGCCACCGAGTTCACTTGACATAGCCACTGCCACAAACCATAGTCACTTCAGTCTCACTAATAGGGATCTCAGTCTCACCGAGATGGGATTGCAACCTATTTGTTTCCCTTCGTAACGTTTTGGTCCAACCGAGATGAGCGATCGGTCCCACCGAGATTGCAATGCAAACTCTCTGTTTCCCCTTCGTAACGTTTCGGTCTAACCAAGATGAGCGAATCGGTCCCACCGAGTTTGCCTGACCAACTCTTTGTTTGTCTATTACCAAAATCCGTCCCACCGAGTTTGTGTAATCGGTCTCACCGAGATTACATTATGCCCTAACCCTAATGGAATCGGTCCCACCGAGTTGATATGTCTGTCCCACCGAAAATCCTAACATTCACATTTTGAACTAAATCAGTCTGACCAAGTTTTATAATTCGGTCCCACCGAGTTTGGTGATCTGTGTGTAGGAGTTAGATTTTGTGTGGAGGCTATATATACCCCTCCACCCACTCTTCATTCGTGGAGAAAGCCATCAGAACATGCCTACATTTCCAACATACATTTTCTAAGAGAGAACCACCTACACTTGTGTTGAGGTCAAGATATTCCTTTCCAACCACATAAATATTTATCTCTAGCCTTCCCCAAGTTGCTTTCCACTCAAATCATCTTTCTACCAAATCCAATCCTATGAGAGAGCTGAGTGTTGGGGAGACTATTATTTGAAGCACACGAGCAAGAGTTCATCATCAACACACCATCTATTACCTTTTGGAGAGTGGTGTCTCCTAGATTGGTTAGGTGTCACTTGGGAGCCTCCGTCAAGATTGTGGAGTTGAACCAAGGAGTTTGTACGAGCAAGGAGATCGCCTACTTCATGAAGATCTACCCTAGTAAGGCAAGTCCTTCTTGGGTGATGGCCATGGTGGGATAGACAAGGTTGCTTATTCGTGGACCCTTCGTGGGTGGAGCCCTCCATCGACTCGCGCAACCGTTACCCTTCGTGGGTTGAAGTCTCCGTCAACGTGGATGTACGATAGCACCACCTATCGGAACCACACCAAAAATCTCCATGTCTACATTGCGTTTTCTCCCTCCAAACTCCTCCCTTTACCTTCATATGCAATTGTTTTACATTCCGCTGCTATAGTCTCAGAATTCCATATGTAGGTTGATTACTTGAATTGTGCTAAGTTGCTTAAATCTGCCAAGACATAAAATTGGGAAAGGCTAGATTTTTATTTGGTCAAGTAGTCTAATCACCCCCCTCTAGACATACTTTTGATCCTACATATGGTAGCAAAAAGGGTCAGCAATAATCAATTCAGAGATGCAAAGTTGAATAAACACTCAACGATGATACTGTGCTGGTCCTAGGCTAGAGCGTACTAGAGACTCGAGCCTAGAACTATAACACCCTCGATGCGACTATATCTCCCACGTGTCGAGGCACGACTTAGAGGCATAATCGCATTGAAGGCATATGTCGCAAGTCAGGCAATCATCACAAACATCCCATGTAATATAGATAAATAAAAGGTATAACATAGTTGGCTTACACTTGCCACGTCAATCAAGTACATAAATAACATACATCATCCAAACACTCATGTCCCGACTACGGCGCCAAAATAAAAGATAACCCAACATGCGACACGGTCCCGATCACCCCCAACTGGGCACCACTACTGATCCTCAGGAAAAGAAACATAGTAACGTTGAGAGTCCTCGTCGAACTCCCACTTGAGCTCGAGCGCGTCACCTGGAGCGGAATCATTAGGCCCTGCATCTGGTGTAATAGTAATCTATGAGCCACAGGGACTCAGCAATCTCGCACCCTCGCGATCAAGACTATTTAAGCTTATAGGTAAGGTAAGGTAAATATAAGTGGAGCTGCAGCAAGCGACTAGCATATATGGTGGCTAACTTATTCGCAAAAGAGAGCGAGAAGAGGAGGCAAAGCGCGAGCGAGAAACTAAAGGACAACCTGCGCAAACATTACTCCAACACCGTGTCCACTTCCTGGACTCGCCGAGAAGAGGCCATCACGGTAACACACACGGTTGATTCATTTTAATTAAATTAAGGTTCAAGTTATCTACAACCGGACATTAACAAATTCCCATCTGCCCATAATGGCGGGCACGACTTTTGAAAGTTCAAATCCCTGCAGGGGAGTCCCAACTTAGCCCATGACAAGCTCTCACGGTCGACGAAGGAATAGACCTCCTCCCAAGAAGTTCCGATCAGACTCGGTATCTCGGTTCTTCAAGACATTTCGACAGGTTAAAACTAGACCAGCAACACCGCCCGATTGTGCCGACAAATCCCGATAGGAGCTGCACATATCTCGTTCTCAGGGCACACTCAGATGAGCCAGACGTCGGGTAGGCCAGCCCAGAGTTTCCCCTGGTAGCCCCGGACATCGCTCGGTTGGACCAACACTCAGAGGAGCACTGGCCCGGGGGGGGGGGCTAATATAAGATGACCCTCGGGCTCCGGAAACCCAAGGGAAAAGAGGCTAGGTGGCAAATGGTAAAACCAAGGTTGGGCATTGCTGGAAAAGCTTTAAACAAGATGAACTATCAAGGGGTTCCCATTATAACCCAACCGCGTAAGGAACGCAAAATCCGGGAACATAACACCGATATGACGGAAACTAGGGCGGCAAAAGTGGAACAAAACACTAGGCTAGAGGCTGAGCCTTCCACCCTTTACCAAGTATATAGATGCATTAAGAAAACATGGCAGTATAATGATATCCCAACAAGTAAATAAATGTTCCAACAAGGAACAACCTTCAATCTTCACCTGCAACTAGCAACTCTATAAGAGGGCTGAGCAAAGCGGTAACATAGCCAATCAACGGTTTGCTAGGAAATGGTGGGTTAGAGGTTTGTCATGGCAATTTGGGAGGCTTGAAAGCAAGTGGTAGGCATCGTAGCAATGGCATAGCAAAAGAGCGAGCAATCTAGCATAGCAAAGATAGTAGTGATTTCGAGGGTATGATCATCTTGCCTGCACAGTTGTCAGAGTTGACTGGATCCTCGAAAGCAAACTCAACGGGCTCCTCGTTAGCGAACTCTTCTCCCGGCTCTACCCAAACAAGACAAACAAGCAACAAGGATACAATCAACCACGTGCAAGCTCAAACAATAAGATGCAAACATGGTATGCTATGCGGGATGCAATGCGGGATGCTTATGCAAGATGTGACAGGGAATGCATGAACCTGGCCTCAACTTGGAAATCCAAGTGTGCCACTGTAAAGATGAGATGAAATCGCTTGAAAACGATATAAAGATCATCGGAATCGGAGTTACGGTTTGGAAAATGGCAAGCGATTCAAATATGACACCGGTCTGCGATTTACAGCAAGTAGCCATCTAAATGCAATGAGATGAACATGCTACAGCATCCAAACATGACAACACAATACATGGAAGGGATGCACTCAAGATGCTTAACAAAAGTCTAGCACTGAGCTACAGCCAAATCATACATTAACAGGTTCAAACAAGAATGGCAAAAATGCATATGGCAAACAAATCTCAGACTTAGTGAAATTAACACTTGTCTAGAATTTCAGATCAGGTAGCTCTCTTCGGAGCAACAAAACTACATGCTACAGGACCTGAACATGGAAAATTAAAGCATGGAATGGAGCTACTCAAAGATCTTAACAAAAGTCCCTTAGTGACCTTGAGCCAAAAGGGATTAGAAAATACAATTGCAAGCATGTGAACATGGCAAAAACATAATCAGATCACAGACTTAGTGAAAACTGGCACATGCTGAAAACAGATATCAAGTAGGCTTGTTTACGAGCTCGATGCACTCACTACGGAGCAAGACATCATAATCTAAGCACACACCCATCAAGAACACACAAAATTCAAGCTAGGCATGGCAAGAACAATAATATAACATGCACGGATCAACTATAACATCATCGGCAAAATTGCAAACAAGTTGACAATCTGCCCAGATTCACAAGGTAGCAAAAGTAGAGCTCGATTGACTCAATCTAGGGTGCTCCATAATAGCAAACAAAGAAATGGATGGATAGAGCACTACAAGGTTAACCAAAAATCCTTACTGATCATCCTCAAAAGAGGCACGGATCACTAGGAAACAACATGAACATATGGCCATATGAAATAAACAGGTCAAGGACTTAGTGGAATTGCTAAGTCCCTGAAACAGAATTACCAAGTGCCTCACTTTGCAAGCTTGCACTAGTCACCACACACATCACAAAAATACATGGGTTGCACCCCTTGAGAGATGACAAAACCCTTAACAAAACATATGTAGAGCTCATGGGCATATCATGCACACAATAAACATGGCAAAAAATGACAAATATCTAAATGGAGCAGCAGATCTGACAATTATCTCAAGTAGCCCTCTTCTAACAGCATTTCGGGCATCAAGATGAACTCAAATGAAAATGATGCAATGTAATGAAATGATGTACTCTCTGAGACGAACATTTTAATATGCTATATGCATGAATCGGAGCTAAGGATGCCAAGTTACGAGGCCATGAACAGGAGCACTTGGATCTGGAATTTTTGGACTTGGAAGAAAAACAACCTCCTAGGGTTTACTGTTCATCCGGATCAGGATCTGGCACGAAAACCGAGGTTGGCCGGAACCTTCGCCGGAGTTGGAGCTCGAGGAGGACGGGGAGGACGCCGGCGACGAGGGGGAGGCCGGAGCGGCGCGGCCTGGGGCCGGCGATGGCCGGGGTCGACGGGACGGGCGGCGATGGCGTGCGGCCCGCGGTGACCGAGGCGGAGAGGCTGCGGCGGCGGCTCGTCGGCGTCCGGTGGCGCGGGCGCCGGCAAGAGGAGAGACGGCGGCGTCGGGCGGGGTCCTCCCGCGGGCGGCGGCGGCGAGGAGATGGGCCGCGGGGGCCCAGATCGGGCTTCCTGGTCCGCGGCGGCGGCGAGCGGCGCAGGGGCCACGTGGCGGCGTGCGTTGGGCGGCGGTGGCGGCGCGGACGCGTCCGGTTAGGCGGCAGACATGTCCATTGGTGGCGGGGCGATTTTAGGGTTTCCGGGGGAGAAGGAGATCCGAATTTCGGGGGGGGGGATTAAATAGGCATAGAGGGAGCTAGGGGAGTCCAAATGAGGTGCGGTTTTCGGCCACGCGATCGTGATCAAACGCTCTAGATGATGGAGCAGAGTTAGGTGGGTTTTGGGCCAAATTGGAGGGGTGTTGGGCTGCAACACACACGAGGCCTTTTCGGTCCCTCGGTTAACCGTTGGGGTATCAGACGAAGTCCAAATGATACGAAACTTGACAGGTGGTCTACCGGTAGTAAACCAAGGCCGCTTGGCAAGTCTCGGTCCAATACGGAAATGTTTAATCCCCACACACGAAATAAAGATAGAATTGACCACCGTAGGAGAACGAAGCGCCGGAATGCAAAACGGACAACGGGGAAAATGTTCGAATGCATGAGATGAACACGTATGGAAATGCAATGCACATGATGACATGATATGAGATGCATGTCAACGATAACAACACACGGAGACAAAGACCCGAACCCGAGAGAATAAAATAACTTAACGCCGGAAACGGCAAGAGTTGGAGTACAAATTGGGAAAGTTACATCCGGGGTGTTACAACACTCCACCACTACGAAAGGATCTCGTCCCGAGATCTAGGACTGAAAGAACGCCGGGTACTCAGAACGGAGGTGATCCTCGCATTCCCAGGTAGCTTCACGGTCGGAATGGTGTGACCACTTGACTTTGAGAAATTTGATTGACTTGTTGCGAGTCTTGCGTTCAGTCTCTTCAAGAATAGCAACTGGGTGCTCACGATAGGAGAGATCTTCTTGGAGCTCAATGTCCTCGAAGTTGACGGTGCGGTCAGGAGTCTTGAAGCACTTTCGAAGCTGAGAGACATGGAACACGTCATGAACATTTGCAAAGTTTGAACGAAGCTCGAGTTGATAGGCGAGGTCGCCTCTCTTGCTGACAATCTTGAAAGGTCCCACGTATCTAGGGGCAATCTTCCCTTTGATACCAAAGCGACGAGTACCTTTCATAGGAGAGACACGGAGGTAAACATGATCTCCGATCTCGAAAGCCAAATCACGGTGCTTACTATCATAGTAGCTCTTTTGGCAGGATTGGGCTGCTTTGAGGTTATCACGAATGACTTTGCACATTTCCTCTGCCTCTGTGATTAAGTCATTACCCAAAAGCTGGCGTTCACCGGTTTCAGACCAGTTGAGAGGGGTACGGCACTTCCTGCCATACAAAATTTCAAATGGGGCCTTGCCCGAACTTGCTTGAAAACTGTTGTTGTAGGAGAATTCAGCATAAGGAAGACAATCCTCCCACTTCATGCCGAAGGAGATCACACAAGCCCTGAGCATATCTTCAAGAATCTGGTTGACACGCTCGACTTGACCGCTACTTTGAGGATGGAAAGCTGTGCTGAAATGGATGTTGGTGCCCATGGCCTTCTGAAAAGAATCCCAAAACTTTGAGGTAAAGATGCTGCCACGGTCTGAAGAGATCACTTGCGGAATACCGTGCAGAGAGACAATTCGAGAAGTATAGAGTTCTGCCAATTGAGCTGCAGTGATCGACTCTTTGATAGGCAGAAAGTGAGCCACTTTGGTGAGTTTGTCGATGACAACGAATATAGCATGATTGCCACGCTTGGACTTTGGAAACCCAGTCACGAAGTCCATTTCGATGTGGTCAAACTTCCATTCTGGAATGGCAAGAGGTTGGAGGAGACCAGCTGGCCTTTGGTGTTCTGCCTTCACTCTTCTGCAGACATCACATTCATTCACGAATGGAGCAATCTCGCGCTTCATTCGAGTCCACCAATAAGCTTGCTTAAGGTCCTGATACATCTTCGTGCTCCCAGGGTGGATGGAGAGGAGAGAATTGTGAGCCTCGTTCATGATCACTTTACGTAGTTCACCTCTAGGCACCACAATACGATCCTCGAAGAAGAGAGTATCCTTGTCATCAAGGCGGTAGCACCTGTACTTGGGTTGACTCTTGGCAATCCCAATCTTCACCTTTTTCACCATAGCATCAAGAAGCTGGGCTTGGTGAATCTGGTCTTCCAAGGTAGGAGAGACTTGAAGGTTGGCGAGGAAACCTTGAGGAACAACTTGCAGATTAAGTTTGCGGAAAGCTTCACAAAGCTCAGGTTGATAAGGCTTGAGAATCAGACTGTTGCAATAAGCCTTCCTGCTCAAAGCGTCATCAATCACATTGGCCTTGCCTGGAGTATACTCAATACTCGAATTATACTCTTGAATCATTTCGACCCATCAAGTCTGCCTGAGGTTGAGATTAGGCTGAGTGAAGATGTACTTGAGACTCTTGTGGTCAGTGAAAATGTCCACTTTTCTTCCAAATAGAAGATGTCTCCAAGTCAAAAGAGCGTGCACAATTGCCGCCAACTCAAGATCATGAGTGGGGTAGTTCTTCTCATTAGGCTTCAACTGGCGAGATGTATAAGCAACAACTTTCTTCTCTTGCATCAAAACCGCGCCAAGACCTTGGAGAGAGGCATCACAAAAGACCTCGTACGGCTTGGATTCATCAGGCGGAGTCAGAACTGGAGCCGTGATCAATTTCTCTTTCAAAGTGTTGAAAGCAATGTCACGCTCCGGAGACCAAACGTACTTGATGTGCTTATGGAGAAGATTTGAGAGAGGCTTCGCGATTTTAGAAAAGTTTTCAACGAATCTTCGACAATAGCTTGCGAGACCGAGGAAGCTACGGAGTTGCTTCACGTTCTGAGGAGGTTCCCAATTCACAATTGCAGACACCTTCTCAGGATTCACGGCAATGCCCTTGGCAGAGATGATATGACCAAGATAAAGAACCTCATCGAGCCAAACTTCACACTTGGAGAACTTGGCGTAGAACTGATGTTCCCTGAGCTTATCGAGTACCAAACGCAAGTGCTTGGCATGATCTTCCTTGTTCTTCGAGAAAACCAGAATGTCGTCGAGATAGACCAAAACGAAGTCATTGGTGTAGGCGTTGAGGATGAAGTTCATCATGCGAGAGAACGTCGGAGGAGCATTGACGAGGCCAAAAGACATGACAGTGTATTCATATGAACCATAGCTTGTCCTGAAAGCCGTCTTGGGAATATCTTGCTCACGGATTCGAATCTGATGATAACCCATACGGAGATCGAGCTTGGAGAATACTTGGGCACCTTTGAGTTGTTCGAACAGCTCATTGATGTTGGGAAGTGGGTATTTGTTCTTGATGGTCTTCTTGTTCAATGGACGGTAATCAACACAAAGTCGGTCCGTTCCATCCTTCTTCTTCACAAAAAGAACACCACAACCCCACGGAGAAGAACTAGGCCGGATGAGAGCCATTCTTTCTTGAATATCGAGTTGTTTCTTCAGCTCCTTCAACTCTTCAGGTCCGAGGTTGTAAGGACGCTTGCAAACAGGTTCCGTGCCGGGCTCAAGATCAATAACGAATTCAACTGGCCGGTGCGGAGGCATTCCTGGAAGCTCTTCTAGAAAGACGTCTTGATATTCGCAAACGACTGGAATTTGCGAGATAGCATCCAGTTCACCCTTCTCATTGAGAGAAAACAGACGGATGGTATCATCACGAGCGGCAAAGACAATTACATCCTCAGACGAATGAGTCAATTGAATCTGCCTGGCTGCACAATCAAGCTGAGCTTGTGCTTAGAAAGCCAATCCATTCCGAGAAGAAGATCAATATCCGAGTTACCAAGAACCACCGGAGAAGAGAGAAACTTGTAGTCACCCAACGTGATAGTAACATCCGGGGCGATAGCGCTTGCATTCATGAATTTACCCGGAGAAACAACAGATAACTGTCTAGGCAAATCTTGTAAAGGCAACTCATGCTTAGAAACAAATGGTCTGGAGATGAAACAATGCGATGCACCCGTGTCAAAAAGAAATTTTGCAGGAATATCATTAACATGAAGGTTACCCATGATGACATCTGATGAATCCTCTGCCTGAGCTGCGTTCATCAAGTTGACCTTGGCGGACTTGGGGTTATGCTTGACCATAGCTGTACTTGCCGATCTGACAGGAAGAGGAGGAGGAAGACGCCTCTGGTTGAAGCACTTGTTGGCATAGTGACCCTTATATTGGCACTTGTTGCACGTGACCTCTGAAAGCGGACGGTGATACGGAGCACTCGATCTTGGAGGTTGAGACGAAGTCTTGTTCTGAAAACTAGGGTTGGGTGGGTGGGAAGAACCACTGCCACCTTTGCTCTTCTGCTGATACGGCTGACGGAACGGAGGAGGAGGAAGCCAATACTTTTGCTGCTTGGCCACTTGAGTAGAGGAAGGAGTAACATCTCTGACTCGCTTCTTGGAAGCATCACACCTCAACTGAGCAGCGTCTTGCTTCAGTGCCATGTTGTAGAACTCATCGTACCTCAACGGCTCAAAGAGAACAAGAGCTAGCTGGATTTCTTCTCTGAGACCACCCCTGAACTGGTATATCATGCTCTTCTCATCAGGGACGTCCTGCTTGGCAAAGCGGGCGAGCTTCTGGAACAACTTGTTGTAGTCATAGACAGACAAAGAGCCTTGCTTCAGGTTGCGGAATTCCTCACGCTTGCTTTCAACCACGCTCTGAGGAATATGATAAGCTCAGAAATCTTGACGGAATTCATCCCAAGTGATAACACGTCCACCTCTGGAATCCTTGTACTGCTGGAACCATTCTGCAGCTTGATCTTTGAGTTGGAAGGAAGCGAACTTGACAAAGTCCTCAGGCCTGACGTTACTGCACTCGAAATGCTTGCACAGATCCACGAGCCAATCGTCAGCATTGGTTGCCTCAACACAATTGCTGAAAGTCTTTGGCCCATTAGCAAGGAACTGGTTGAGTGTAGCAGAGTGATTTTGATTGTTGCCTTGATTGCTTTGATTGCGCTCTTGGAGCATTTGCATTATCAACTGTGTGTTTGCATTGGTTGCGGCCATCACAGCTTGCCATGCCTCCGGAGGAGGTGGAGGTGGTGGCGGATCAGGATTCAGAGTCGTGCGCGTTGGAGGAGCCATCCTGAAGAGGTTGACCACCATTAGCACATTGATAGACCAATATTGAAGCTGAATCCAACGGAATGAAAATTGCAACATATAGTCTTCACATCCGAACAAAATGAACGAATGCATTCCTCTTGAAATGGTAACATATCCATAAATTGAGAAGCCACGTAGAATTAAGGTAGAGAAATAAATCAACAAGGTACGGATCAAGAACGAATACTCGGTAAGAAATCCCAATCTCAAACCAATATCCGTGGAAGAAGAACTAGAGCTACTAGAATTTCCACCTATGAAACTCCCGAACCTTTCCGGTTATGCAATCAGGTGTTGGGGATACAGGGGAAGAATAATATCTCACCCAAATCTAGCAATTCCTACATCCAGCTGTATCCATCCTTCAACACATAACCGAGAAACCTTCGGAAACCATCTACCTCAACCTTCGAAAAGCATCCGTTATACAAGTTATGGCGATACTCCCGAACTCCCGCCCCAGTACTGGGTGGCGTCAAGGTTATCTCACCAATGAACTGCATAAAATAGATTTTCGATGTCGGCGTACTAGACTCAGGTATTCCAGAACTACAACGATAAAATTATGACGACAACACCTCAGAGCTCAACTCCCCGGGACACTTCCACTAAACCCCTGACAGGAGGCACCAAGACAATGTTCTCATCATAAAACCATCGGAACGATTCCAAGATACCCGCGTGATCCTAAATTTTTTTTAGTGAAATTTGAGAACAGAAGAGTCAAAACTCTACGTCAGGATGCCTTACCAGAGCGATGAGGAGACTGGGAAGTAAAAAAGAATTCCTAAACTCTCCGATATATAATTCCTAAATGACTCAAAACATTTTTCTAGACACAACTCGGCCGCTAAAAACGATCAAGCAATGGGGCTCCTAAGGTCGGGGAAGGCTCTGATTACCAACTTATAACACCCTCGATGCGACTATATCTCCCACGTGTCGAGGCACAACTTAGAGGCATAATCACATTGAAGGCATATGTCGCAAGTCAGGCAATCATCACAAACATCCCATGTAATATAGATAAATAAAAGGGATAACATAGTTGGCTTACACTCGCCACGTCAATCAAGTACATAAATAACATACATCATCCAAACACTCATGGCCCGACTACGGCGCCAAAATAAAAGATAACCCAACATGCGACACGGTCTCGATCACCCCCAACTGGGCACCACTACTGATCCTCAGGAAAAGAAACATAATAACATTGAGAGTCCTCGTCGAACTCCCACTTGAGCTCGAGCGCGTCACCTGGAGCGGAATCATCATGCCCTGCATCTGGTGTAATAGTAATCTGTGAGCCACGGGGACTCAGCAATCTCGCACCCTCACGATCAAGACTATTTAAGCTTATAGGTAAGGTAAGGTAAATATAAGTGGAGCTGCAGCAAGCGACTAGCATATATGGTGGCTAACTTATTCGCAAAAGAGAGTGAGAAGAGGAGGCAAAGCGCGAGCGAGAAACTAAAGGACAACCTGCGCAAACATTACTCCAACACCGTGTCCACTTCCCGGAATCCGCCGAGAAGAGGCCATCACGGTAACACACATGGTTGATTCATTTTAATTAAATTAAGGTTCAAGTTATCTACAACTGGACATTAACAAATTCCCATCTGCCCATAATCGCGGGCACGACTTTCGAAAGTTCAAATCCCTGCAGGGAGTCCCAACTTAGCCCATGACAAGCTCTCACGGTCAACGAAGGAATAGACCTCCTCCCAAGACGTTCCGATCAGACTCGGTATCTCGGTTCTTCAAGACATTTCGACACGTTAAAACTAGACCAGCAACACCGCCCGAATGTGCCGACAAATCCCGATAGGAGCTGCACATATCTCGTTCTCAGGGCACACTCAGATGAGCCAGACGTCGGGTAGGCCAGCCCAGAGTTTCCCCTGGTAGCCCCGGACATCGCTCGGTTGGACCAACACTCAGAGGAGCACTGGCCCGGGGGGGGGGGGTAATATAAGATGACCCTCGGGCTCCGGAAACCCAAGGGAAAAGAGGCTAGGTGGAAAATGGTAAAACCAAGGTTGGGCATTGCTGGAAAAGCTTTAAACAAGACGAACTATCAAGGGGTTCCCATTATAACCCAACCGCGTAAGGACGCAAAATCCGGGAACATAACACCGTTATGACGGAAACTAGGGCGGCAAGAGTGGAACAAAACACTAGGCGAGAGGCCGAGCCTTCCACCCTTTACCAAGTATATAGATGCATTAAGAAAACATGGCAGTATAATGATATCCCAACAAGTAAATAAATGTTCCAACAAGGAACAACCTTCAATCTTCACCTGCAACTAGCAACTCTATAAGAGGGGTTGAGCAAAGCGGTAACATAGCCAATCAATGGTTTGCTAGGACATGGTGGGTTAGAGGTTTTTCATGGCAATTTGGGAGGCTTGAAAGCAAGTGGTAGGCATCATAGCAATGGCATAGAAAAAGAGCGAGCAATCTAGCATAGCAAAGATAGTAGTGATTTCAAGGGTATGATCATCTTGCCTGCACAATTGTCAGAGTTGACTGGATCCTCGAAAGAAAACTCAACGGGCTCCTCGTTAGCGAACTCGTCTCCCGGCACTACCCAAATAAGACAAACAAGCAACAAGGATACAATCAACCACGTGCAAGCTCAAACAATAAGATGCAAACATGGTATGTTATGCGGGATGCAATGTGGGATGCTTATGCAAGATGTGACAGGGAATGCATGAACCTGGCCTCAACTTGGAAATCCAAGTGTGCCACTGGAAATATGAGATGAAATCGCTTGAAAACGATATAAAGATCATCGGAATCGGAGTTACGGTTTGGAAATGGCAAGCGATTCAAATATGACACCGGTCTACGATTTATAGCAAGTAGCCATCTAAATGCAATGAGATGAACATGCTACAGCACCCAAACATGACAAAAAATACATGGCAGGGATGCACTCAAGATGCTTAACAAAAGTCTAGCACTGAGCTACGGCCAAATCATCAATTAATAGGTTCAAACAAGCATGGCAAAAATGCATATGGCAAACAGATCTCAGACTTAGTGAAATTAACACTTGTCTGGAATTTCAGATCAGGTAGCTCTCTTCGGAGCAACAAAACTACATGCTACAAGACCTGAACATGGCAAAGTAAAGCATGGCATGGAGCTAATCAAAGAGCTTACAAAATTCCCTTAGTGACCTTGAGCCAAAAGGGATTAGAAAATACAATTGCAAGCATGTGAACATGGCAAAAACATAATCAGATCACAGACTTAGTGAAAACTGGCACATGCTGAAAACAGATATCAAGTAGGCATGTTTACGAGCTCGATGCACTCACTACGGAGCAAGACATGATAAGCTAAGCACACACCCATCAAGAACACACAAAATGCAAGCTAGGCATGGCAAGAACAATAATATAACATGCACGGATCAACTATAACATCATCGGCAAAATTGCAAACAAGTTGACAATCTGCCCAGATTCACAAGGTAGCAAAAGTAGAGCTCGATTGACTCAATCTAGGGTGCTCCATAATAGCAAACAAAGAAATGGATGGATAGAGCACTACAAGGTTAACCAAAAATCCTTACTGATCATCCTCAAAAGAGGCACGGATCACTAGGAAACAACATGAACATATGGCCATATGAAATAAACAGGTCAAGGACTTAAGTGGAATTGCTAAGTCCCTGAAACAGAATTACCAAGTGCCTCACTTTGCAAGCTTGCACTAGTCACCACACACATCACAAAAATACATGGGTTGCACCCCTTGAGAGATGACAAAACCCTTAACAAAACATATGTAGAGCTCATGGGCATATCATGCACACAATAAACATGGCAAAAAATGACAAATATCTAAATGGAGCAGCAGATTTGACAATTATCTCAAGTAGCCCTCTTCTAAAAGCATTTCGGGCATCAAGATGAACTCAAATGAAAATGATGCAATGGAATGAAATGATGTACTCTCTGGATATGCTATATGCATGAATCGGAGCTACGGATGCCAAGTTACGAGGCCATGAACAGGAGCACTTGGATCTGGAATTTTTGGACGCGTCCGGTCAGGCGGCGGACATGTCCGTCGGTGGCGGGGCGATTTTAGGGTTTCGGGGGGAGAAGGAGATCCGAATTTCGGGGGGGGGGATTAAATAGGCATAGAGGGAGCTAGGGGAGTCCAAATGAGGTGCGGTTTTCGGCCACACGATCGTGATCAAACGCTCTAGATGATGGACCAGAGTTAGGTGGGTTTTGGGCCAAATTGGAGGGGTGTTGGGTTGCAACACACACGAGGCCTTTTCGGTCCCTCGTTTAACCGTTGGGGTATCAGACGAAGTCCAAATGATACGAAACTTGACAGGCGGTCTACCGGTACTAAACCAAGGCCGCTTGGCAAGTCTCGGTCCAATCCGGAAATGTTGAATCCCCACACACGAAAGAAAGGTAGAATTGACCACCGGAGGAGAACGAAGCACCGGAATGCAAAACGGACAACGGGGAAAATGTTCGAATGCATGAGATGAACACGTATGGAAATGCAATGCACATGATGACATGATATGAGATGCATGACAACGATAATAACACAAGGAGAGAAAGACCCGAACCCGAGAAAATAAAGTAACTTAACGCCAGAAACGGCAAGAGTTGGAGTACAAATTGTGAAAGTAACATCCGGGGTGTTACAAGAACACTAGCAAAATCACGGCACGGCACAGAAACAAGGGAAAAGCCCACTCTAGAATATTTTTTGCTCCTTTTTTTGCTGTAATTTTTTTTGCGAAAAATGACTAAAATGGCGAGTGTCTCAAAACTCTTCCCAAGTCAAATTGACAGGATAGGCACGAAATTTTTTTGACTAGTTTTTCAGAAATCAGGGCAGCGACGACAGAAAAGTGTGACAAAAAATCACTATGATGGCGAGTGTCTCAAAAGACTTAGAAAAGCCTAAAAACATGATAGGGAAAAATATTTTTGGCTGCCGATTTTTTTTCTGAAACCTACTCAGGCAAAGAAACATGAATCGGAAAATAGATGGATCTCGAAAACAAACCTAATATGAAAATAACTCAGATTGTTGGTGGATATATGGTGGTAGGATATGGCAGCGGTGGTGGTATATGGCAGCGTTGGTGGGATATGGTAGCGGTGGTGGTATGATATGGCAGCGGTGGTGGTATATGGCAGTGTTGTTGGGATATGGCAACTGTGGTGGTATGATATGGCAGCGGTGGTGGTATATGGTAGCGGTGGTGGGATATGGCAGCGGTGGTGGTATATGGTAGCAGTGATGAAGATGGTGCGGCGGCGGCGTGACAAACTGTGACAGAACTCGAAACTCTAAAGGACTAGACGCTAAGACCAGCAACTAGACACGACGATGCAACCGCAAATTCAACAAAGCAAAACCCTATAAAGATTATGCAAAGGCTCAGATTGGTTCGGATATGATGAACTAACCCTAATTTTTTGGCTTTTTTGTGGACTGTAGGTATGAAGAGCAAACTCGATCTAAACTACAAAAAGCTGTAAAATCTCAACGACTAACCTGGAAATCTGATACCACTTTTTAGAGGCGAAGGTGTCCCGATGTTTTCATGAGATGGTGGCTATCGTTTTCTGTGGGAGTCGACCTTGACGATCCGACTACGAACGTGCGAGACGTCACGCCTTAGCAATCGCTAAACCAACCTCCGAGGGGTTATTGACCATGCCGGAGCATGATCAACCTGACCATGAGGGTCTGTTTCCTGCGAGCAAACGAAGAACAAGCAAGAAACTGAGAATTGCAATCTGGATATTGCGGATATAAGAGGAAAGCTTTATTAATGAAGGTGGGGTTCTATGACGCCTTTTTCTGGTCGTTGAACACAAACGAAGTACACACAATTGCAGCTATGGTGGTGAACTTTCAATCTAATCAAAACCCAAAGTCTAAACGATGCCCTAAGGGCTGTATATATGGAGGAGAGAGGGGTGAATTTCGTGGCCCTTGGAGGAGGGGTCTGAAACCAACCCTAACTCTTGTTTCCCCACACATACGGACTCTGAAAACAGCCTATAATCAAGTATTTCAAAATAACATGGGGTTGTCCCAAAAATAAGGTGATGCAGCACCTAGAATAGCTTCTGGACGAAACTGATGAAGTGTCATCTTGTATATTTCGTCCAAGGCTTCATGCACTCATTATGGTGGCTTCAAAGTCCTGGAATCATCACTTGTAACTTTGTTCTTGTTCCCCTTGCGCATGCCATCATCTCCATGCTTGAACTTGCTCCAAGGTTCATCTTTCTTGTCCAAGCTAGGCCCTTCATTTGTAAACAAAACAAATATATCCAATTTAGGCAGCATCATATTCTCATGAACATTAGAATCGTTACCAAGAAACGAAAGTACCTGGTAATTCAATTGGCGTGCGCGAGCTCTAGTAATTGGTCCAATATGTATAGCAGCAGGGCTGTGGATGTAACAATGGTATTGAAATCCTCATCACATCTTCAACAACACCATCTCATCTCGAACCCTAGTTCATCTCTTGTGTTCAATCTTGTTACCGGAATTATAGATTGGTGCTTGTGGGTGACTAGTAGTGTTGATTACATCTTGTAGTTGATTACTATATGGTTTATTTGGGGGAAGATTATATGTTCAGATCTAATATGCTATTTAATACCCCTCTGAACATGAGCATGTTTATCATTTGTGAGTAGTTACTTTTGTTCTTGAGGTCACGGGAGAAATCATGTTGCAAGTAATCATGTGAACTTGATATGTGTTTGATATTTTGATAGTATGTATGTTCTGATTCCCTTAGTGGTGTCATGTGCATGTCGACTACATGACACTTCATCATATTTGGGCCTAAGGGAATGCATTGTTGAGTAGCAATTAGATGATGGGTTGCAAGAGTGACAGACGCTTAAACCCTAGTTTATGCGCTATTCCATAAGGGACCGATTGGATCCAAAAGTTTAATGCTATGGTTAGAATTTATTCTTAATACTTTTCTCGTAGTTGCAGATGCTTGTGAGAGGGTTAATCATAAGTAGGAGGTTTGTTCAAGTAAGAACAACACCTAAGCACCGGTCCACCCACATATCAAATTATCAAAGTACCGAACAGGAATTAAGCCAACATGATTGTCGGTGCACAAAAGGAGGGGTCCTTTTTTGTACTCCTTTACTTGTGCGCGGGCAGTTGAAGCCACGCCTGCGGCCACACCTGGCGGGGCAGAGGAAGGAAGCAAAGCCACAAGACAACCAGAGCAACACCAAGCTAGAAACACGAAGGGCAGAAGGGCGAGGTGAGCTACCCCGGCAAGGCCCTTGCCGGACGGCCTCCACATCCCCAGCAGGAACCTTGCCAGGGCAACTTGCCCACCACTAGCAGAGCCGCCACCCTTGAACCCATGAGTTCCAACACCATCAACCACTTTGTAAACGAGGCTCGGGAGGCACCTCCATGGTGGCATTTAGATCTTTGTGGAGACCAGAAGACGACGATCCTCAGCAAGATCCTTGCCAAGCATACCTGCGAGACCCCCGGCAAGACCCTTGCCGAGGACGCCCACGGCGCCACGACAAGACCCTTGTCGTGGCTCCGGCAAGACTCTTGCCGAAAACATCCGCAGGGCCGCAGCCAGGCCCAGATCTGCCAAGACTCCACCGCCGTTCCCATGCAGCTGCCAGCCCAACAGCTAGGCAGGCAATTGCGTGGCGACGTGCGACCTCTAGGCCAACTCGGCAAGCACCTGTGTGGTGGCATGCAGATCGTCGTGAAGACACTGTCACCGCACCAACTCAGCAGCCAGCCAGCGTGGCGCTACGCGCCTCATCAGTCCGGACACGCGTCGAAGCCAAGCGAGGCGGCGACAGCTGGGACGAGCTTCCTTGTCGTCCCCGATAAAGCGAGAAGGGCACATCGGCAGTGCATTAAATGTGTTTTGTCCTACAGTGCCAGTAGATAGACTCGACCACTATATAGCTTCCCACCTCCTGTGTGCCACTATGGAAGCCCCTTTGGCTATAAAAGGAGGCCCGCGACATACTGAGAGAGGATTCCGATTTTTTGGACCCTGCACGCCTTGTAGGTAGTCCAAGAACACCAGATAAACAGAAACCAGCAGGAGTAGGGTATTACACATCACTTGCGGCCCGAACCTAGATAATCCCCCAGTGTTAATCTCTCAATCCCACTCTTTCCACAGCCCCACGCCCGCCAATCTTAGCAAAAAGGGATTCCTCGTGATCCTGTAGGTGTCGTTTCCCCCGACATCTTTGGCGCGCCAAGTAGGGGGCGCAACCTGTGAAAATCCAGTTTGAAGGTTAGCACACCGACTTCATCATCACCATGGCCCCCAAGAGAAATGGGACCACAGCGATTGGCTCGTCCGGGGCCAGCCCGTCCGCGCCAGCACGAGCAGACGGCCAGGTGCCCACGGATGGGGCTGAAGACGTGGCCCGTGAGCGTTCACGACATTCTGGCGATCGAAGCCAGGCGAGCGGCGTCATCCGAATCCGAGACGACGAGCCACGCACCGCTGGGTCTGGGGGCGAGGCCGTGCTACCCATGGGCGGCATGGCAGCCTCTACGGCACACCAGCTGGCGCCTGCACCACGCCCTTCCCAGGTCACACGCAATGAGCCACACCGCAATGCCAGAGCCCCCGGGCCCCGCCGCGGAAAGAGCCCTATGCGCCACTCGCAAGACGAACCAGGCCGGCGTGCGTGCTCAGACGCCGGTGCAGGCGGCACGTGACCGCGAGACCATGACAGAGCCCCTTCTAACCCGGTTAGAAGTCGGACCGCATCACGGTCTACGCAGATCTCGTAGCCGTCTATGCCAGCAGAAGCGTTGGCGCGCGTGCAGCTGCTCCTCGACTCCCCCCACTGTGGAGAAGCTCGATCAGTGGAGAGCCACCATCTGAAGCCTTGTCAGCTTCGCCAATAAAGACTACCAGAGCCCGTTGATGGAGGCCTATGTGGATGAAGTGAGGAAGTTGGAAGAGCACTTTGACGGATTGCAAGCAAAGCATGTTCCCCGAGCGGAGAACGACATTGCTAACAACCTGTCAAAACGTGCTGCCCTCAAGTTGCCTGTGGAACCAGGTACGTTTGTGCTTTAGTTAACTCACCCATCCGTTGAACCATCAGCAGGACAGAACAAACGAATGAAGGCGGGCCCCGGCAAGTACTTTCCTGCTGAGCTCCTAGGAGCCACCGGCAAGGACATTGCTGGGAGACCCAAGCTTGCCGGAGGGCAGCAACCCTCGGCAGGGCCTCACGCCCTGGCCATAGAAGCAGCTGCCCTAACGGTCGAAGGTGAGCCTTTACTCCTTGCCGTCGAGCCCCAAGCTCCGGCATGGGCACATCCCACCATCCATTTCCTCCAAACAGGAGAGCTTACCGAGGAGCAGGAAGAAGCAGAGAAAGTAGCCCACCAGTCCAGCATGTACCAGTTTGTGGATGATGCCCTCTATAGGAGAAGACCAAACGGTGTGAAATTGATGTGCATTCCTCAAGAGGACGGACTGAGGCTGTTCGCAGAGATACATTGAGGAATGTGTGGCTCCCACATAGGGTCAAGGGCTCTTGCGGGCAAAGCATTCCAGCAAGGTTTCTTCTGGCCCACTGCCCTCCAGGATGCAACTGCACTAGTAACCAAGTGTGAAGCCTGCCCGTTCCATTCAAAGAAGCTTCATCAACCCGCCCAAGCTCTTCAGAGAATCCCTCTTTCCTGGCCATTTTAGTATGGGGGCTCGACATACTGGGCCCCTTTCCCCGTGCTACCGGAGGCTTTGAGTACTTGTACATCACGATCGACAAGTTCACAAAGTGGCTGGAAGTGGAGCCAGTGAGAAAGGTAACAGCACAGTCAGCCTTCAAGTTCTTCAAGGGACTAGTCTGCCATTTCGGTGTGCCGAACAGAGTCATCACCGATAACGGTACGCAGTTCATGAGCTGCACCTTCATGCAGTACATTCAAGACCTCAACAGCAAGGTTTGTTTTGCTTCTGTTGCCCATCCCAGAAGTAACGGCCAGGCTGAGAGGGCGAATGCGGAAGTGCTGCGGGGCCTCAAAACCAGAATTTTTGACAAGCAGCATAAGTGCGGAAGGCGATGGATTGATGAATTGCCAACGGTTCTTTGGTCAATCAGGATGACACCAAATCGAGCCACTGGCAAGACACCCTTTGTTCTGGTATACGGGGCAGACGCAGTTCTCCCCACTGAACTCATATATGGATCACCTCGAGTGCTCGCTTATGATGAGCTTGAGCAAGAGCAGTTGCACCAAGATGATGCGACGCTCCTTGATGAAGATCGTCTTCGGGCTGCTGTGCGAGCCGCTCGCTACCAGCAAGCCTTGCGCCGCTATCATAGATGCAAGGTTCACGCCCGAAGCCTTGCGGAAGGCGACCTTGTTCTTCGGTGGATCCAATCCCCCAAGAATCCAAACAAGTTGACACCGAAGTGGGAAGGCCCTTATCGGGTAATACGAGTCACCAGGCCTGGCACAGTCCACCTAGAGACCGAAGATGGCATTCCGGTGAGCAACTCCTGGAATATCGAACATCTTCGCAAGTTTTACCCCTAAGGTGCGGTTGCCGGGAGACCCGGCAACCCCCGTTTCGTACTAGCCTTGCCGCCGAGGCATGTAACCCTATCTACGGAGCCAGGCGCAGACCCTGTGCACAGTCAGGGAAAAGGAATCCCTTAGTATGTATAGTTTCTTGTCGATTTCCATGTTGGTGTATATACGTATATGCATGCTTGTCCAGGGTACTATACTGCTTTTTAATTCCAGTAAATGTTAGTGGACCGTCGAGGTTCCATGATTTTGTCCTCGCTTCTTTCCAGCCACGGCAAGGACGCGCGACCCCACCAAGGACCCAACTCCGGCAAGAAGCTGAGAAGACCGCCCGGCACAGCGATCCCTAGCAAACCAAACAGATAAAGTTTTCCTCTTGCCCATTCGTATTCGTAACCTGTGACTTGTGCATTAGAAAACCTCGCCACTCGTCTTTAAGGACTTGGGGGCTCCCATTTCCGACTCGAACGCTCCTTCGGTTAGAATAGTCGTGGTGACCCTTGTCAAAAAGAGGTGGACGGGGGGTTGGGCCCTTTGTCTGTAACCCGGCAGATGTGATTATCTGGCAAGCGCAAGGGGCGCCGGCAAGGTGGCTTGCCAGAAGGACTCGTTTATCTACACTAAGGAGGCATTTCGCCTCTACACGAACATACACGTGCACGAGTTACTGGCAGGACTAGACTTTTTCATTAATATGTTGATGCGAGTACAAAGGTTACATGATACAAGCATGGGCTTGAGAGATTACATTATATAGAAATTAAGATTTGGCAAGTGCCTACAATTTAAAAAGAAAGATAGGTTCCTCGTGATCTCCGTTCTTTCCCCTTTCCTCCCAGGTGCGGCAGGCGAAGGCAAAAAGAAGTGGTGAGGAACGTGCCGATGGAGAGCTTGACGAGGAAGACCCTCGGCAGGGCGCGGGGCCGAGGGAGGGGGAGGCGCGGTCAGTCGGAGTCGGCATCCTGCCGCTTGACGCCCTCGTCGTCGTTGTCACTGTCCTCCTCGTCACTCCCGCTCGAGGAGGAGGTTTCGCCGTCAGAGGAGCTCTCCGCACAACACCTTAAGCGAGTTCCCAAGAGACCAAAGACCTTGACGAAGAGCAGACCATCCTCCATCAATTTAAATTGGAGGACGAGCCCCTCCGACAGACTATGAGCGCGAGCGAAGGTCTTCCATCCATGGCGGAGATACATAACATGAGGGGCTGGGAAGTCGATGTCGGTCCGCATGCTGCCGTTCCTGCAGCCCCTCATATGCAGCCTCAAGGCCTGAGGCGGATCAAGCTCCATTTGCTGAGCAAACAGAGTGGGGAGCAGCCCGCGCAGCCTGATGTAGAACTCGCGGGGCTGGTCTCCGATATGGCCCTCCGTTGGAGGAGGGGCCGCTGGCGGAGGCGAAGCCGGTGCGCCGCCCCGTCCTCCTCTTCCCCGAGCGCCGCGGCGGCCTCGGCCTTGCCCCTCCCTCTTCCCCTCGCGGCTAGCTCCACCGCCACAAGATCTTGGGAAGGAGGGGCATGCTGTCGAGCGGAGGCCCTCGTCGCCGCCATCGGAGCACCAACACGCCCTCTCGCCATGACGGAAGGGAGGAAAGGAGTTGAGGTGGAGGAAATGAGTGCTAAAGGATCGAAGGACGCCGTCCCCTCCCCTTATTCTTATATAGGGGCGGGGCCAAGGCGCGGTCGCCCCGCTCAACCAATCCGGCCGGCAAGGGGCGCAGAGAATCGGGACCGACCCGCTGCCCCAATTAGCGACGACCCAGTTTCCCGCCTCCACATTATGGCATGTGCCCTCCGTGTCCACCACCTACCCTCCCTGGGGCATGGAGGACATGTGGCAAGCGGACCAGAATCAAGAGGATGACTGAAGCGACCGCATTCCACCCCGTGACCATGGGGCGCGGGCACCTTGAAGGCCGCGACCTGAGTCCACCTAGTAAATGAGTCGCGCCCCTGCATTTTCCCCCCTTTTATGGGGAAGGCGTGGGCGCCTCTTTACCATTTACCATGATGTGACACATGAGGAGAGCAACCGCCCCACGCATGACCCCCACGTCACGCACGACCCCCACATCGCGTGTTCAACATGGGTCGTGAGGAAATGCGACGGGCGAGGGAGTTACTGCGGTACAACTCAGCCCCGCGTGCCCGCGCACCATTTTGGGCCAAGTCCAACAATGCGTCACGCTTATGTATGGCCCAAGCCCAAGGGCTCCTGCGGTGCACAAAAGGAGGGGTCCTTTTTTGTACCCCTTTACTTGTGCGCGGGCAGTTGAAGCCGCGCCTGTGGCCATGCCTGCCAGGGCAGAGGAAGGAAGCGAAGCCACAGGACAACCAGAGCAACACTAAGACAAAAACACGAAGGGCAGAAGGGCAAGGTGAGCTCCCCGGGCAAGGCCCTTGCCGAGACGGCCTCCACAGCCCTGGCAGGAACCTTGCCGAGGCAACTTGCCCAACACCAGCAGAGCCGCCACCCTTGAACCCAAGAGTTCCAACACCGTCAACCACTTTGGAACCGAGGCTCGGGAGGCACCTCCATGGTGGCATGCAGATCTTTATGGAGACCAGAAGACGATGATCCTCGGCAAGATCCTTGCCAAGGATACCTGCGAGACCCCCGGCAAGACCCTTGCCGGGGACGACCATGAAGCCACGACAAAACCCTTGCCATGGCTCGAGCAAGACTCTTGCCGAAAACATCCGCGGGGCCGCAACCAGGCCCACATCTGCCAAGACTCCACCGCAGTTCCCATGCAGGTGCCAGCCCACCAGCTAGGCAGGCACCTTCGTGGCGACGTGCGGCCTCTAGGCCAACTCGGCAGGCACCTGCATGGTGGCATGCAGATCTTCGTGAAGAATCTGCCACCGCACCAACTCAGCAGCCACCCAGCGTGGCGCTATGCGCCTCATCAGTCCGGAGGCGCGTCGAAGCTAGGAGAGGCGACGACATCTGGGACGAGCTTCCTTGTCATCCCCGATAAAGCAAGAAGGGCACGTTGGCAGCGTATTAAATGTGTTTTTTCCTACAGTGCCAGGAGATAGACTCGACCACTGTATAGCTTTCCAACTCCTGTGTGCCACTGTGGCAGCCCCTTTGGCTATAGAAGGAGGCCCATGGCGTACTGAGGGAGGATTCGGATTTTTTCGACCCTGCACGCCTTGTAGCTAGTCCAAGAACACCAGATAAATAGAAACTAGCAGGTGTAGGGTATTACGCATCAGTTGCGGCCCGAACTTGGATAATCCCCCCATATTAATCTCTCAATCCCGCTCTTTCCACAGCCCCGCGCCCGCCAACCGTAGCAAAAAGGGATTCCTCATGATCCCGTAGGTGTCGTTTCCCTCGACAATGATGAAAGTGACTAGATGATAATCCCGTGTACCCTCAAGAACACTTTGCTTATCATAAGAGACCGTTTTGGCCCGTCCTTTGCCTCAAAAGGATTGGGCTACCTTGCTGCAGTTTTGTTACTACTATCTTTACTTGCTCGTTACAAATTACCTTGCTATCAAACTACTCTGTTACCTACAATTTCAGCACTTGCACAGTTACCTCGTTGAAAACCACTTGTCATTTCCTTTTGCTCCTCGTTGGGTTCGACACTCTTACTTATTGAAAAGAGCTACAATTGATCCCCTATACTTGTGGGTCATTTGGCGCTAAGCCAAGAGATACTGCAATTTGTCAAAATATGCAGGTAAAAATCACTAGCACTATCTAATTTTTGCAACTAAAATCACTAGCGTTATCTAATTTATGCACGTGTTCGCTACGCACTCACCGTACGATGTGTGCTAGTAGCTATGTGAAATGATGGTAGGCATGCCAGCAGTCCGCCGCGCAGGCTCACCGAGAGGCGATCCAGCCCTTTGACCGTCGCCCACCTCGCTCCCACTCCTCCATATTAATGGCGTGTTCGCCTCGCTCCACGAAATGATGGTATATCACCAGGAAGCTAGACAGCCTTTGATCGCCACCCGCTGAGGGAGTCCTGGATTAAGGGGTCCTCGGGCATCTGGCCTGTTATCTATTGGGCCGGATTGATGGGCTATGAAGACATGAAGACCGAAGACCATGCCTGTGTCTGGATTGGACTCTCCTTGGCGTGGAAGGCAAGCTTGGCGACCGACTATGAAGATTCCTTCTTATGTAACCGACTATATGTAAACCCTAGATCCCCTCGATGTCTATATAAACCGGAGGGGATAGTCTGGAACGGACACATTCATTACCATAGTCATATAGGCTAGGATTTTAGGGTTTAGCGATCACGATCTCGTGGTAGATCAACTCTTGTAACACCCATATTCATCAATATCAATCAAGTAGGATGTAGGGTATTACCTCCATAGAGAGGGCCCGAACCTGGGTAAACATTGTGTCCCCTGTCTCCTGTTACCATCGATCCTAGACGCACAGTTCGGGACCCCCTACCCGAGATCCGCCGGTTTTGACACCGGCATTGGTGTTTCATTGAGAGTTCCACTGTGCCGTGGACGAAGGGTTCGATGGCCCCTTCAATCGTCTATAGCGACGCTGTCCAAGGAGAAACCTTCCTCCTCGGATAGATTTTCGTGTTCAGTGGCTTCATACTGCGGGCCAACTCGCTCGGCCATCTGGAGAAGATCGATAGCTACACCCCTGGCCACCAGATCAGATTTGGGAACTTGAACTACGTCGCAGATATCTGTGGAGACTTGATCTTCAATGGATTAGAGACCGCAGCGATCGTTCCCCTTCGCTCTGAGGAACATGACTCAAATCTGTCATTGGATCACATCTAGGAGATGGTCCCGGTTGCTGTAACAGCCTTAGAACTAGAGTAGATCGTGCCATCCGAAGCCACAGAGTCCGCGGCATTGGAGCCGCACACGGACTTGGCACCCCGCGATATCTGCATCAGTGGAACTCTGGATTCGTCTCCAGCTATAAATTTCGGGCCATGTATGCTTGCGGACACTGAGCTAGATCGGTAATAGATCTTCAAATTCAGTGCCGCAGACATCTTTCAGCACTCACCTTTGGGCGATGTGACAAACTCTTAAATGAGGCCCTGCACAACGACGGATTGGAAGACTACAACTACCTTCCACTCTCCAAGGATGAGGAAAGCCTCGGCGATGAAGACTTCATCATACCCGAAGAGCCCCTCGAATAGGAGCGCTTTAAGCACGGGCTGATAGCTACGGTAAGGAGCCTGAAAAAAAAGTAGCAACAGCTTCAAGCTGACCAAGACCTACTCAACGACAGATGGACCGAAGTCCTGGTCGTCGAAGAATACGGCCTTAGTGGCCCAGCCAAAAGCTACCCAAAGCATAGATGGCTCTACCAGTCCGATGACAGGGTGTCGGGGCCCATACCATCGTCACACAACACGGCAGGTCACTGACAACTCTGTCCAGATAAAAAGGCAACTCAAGCTGAACACCAGACCGCCCCACCTCGCCATAAAGGCAAGAACAACGCAGGCTAGGATTACCCAAACAACCTGCAGAGGGACTGGGACAATAAAGTAGGAAGCGCAAGACCGATCTACGGATCACAAAAACATGCTTCAACAGGCGACGATGGCTACCTATTCGGACGTGTCACACCTCACCGCGACCAGGCCGAAAACCGCATTGGGACTCCTTCGGAATTACCCCACAGGGTGGCCCAACATAGAGGCGCCGCACACCCGCTTTGCTTCACTGATGAGTTAATGGATCATGAATTTCCCAAAGGATTCAAATCCGTCAACATTGAATCATACGACGGGACAACCGATCCTACAGTATGGATAGAAGATTTCATCCTCTACATCCATATGGCCCCTGGAGACAACCTCCACGCCATTAAATACCTCCCACTAAAACTAAAAGGACCAGCTCGGTACTGGTTAAACAGCTTGCCTAAAAATTCCATAGGCAGCTGGAGGGACTTGGAGGAGGCCTTCCTCGATAACTTCCAAGGAACACATGTCCGACCACCGGATGCCGATGACCTAAGTCACATCATCCAGCAGCCCGGCAAATCAGCCAGGGAGCTCTAGACCCAGTTCTTAGTCAAAAAGAACCAAATTGTCAACTGTCTGGACACGGAAGCCCTCGCGGCTTTCAGACACAGCGTCCGGGACGAATGGCTTGCACGCTACCTCGGCAAAGAAGGACCTAAATCCATGACAGCCCTCACTGCTCTGATGACTCGCTTTTGCGCGGGAGAAGACAGCTGGCTCGCTCGTAGAAGCAATGGTGCCAACAACCAGTGCACCTCTGAAATCCGAGACGCCAACGGAAAGCCACGGGGAAGCAAAAACAACAGCCACACTGACAATGAAAGATCAGGCAACACTACGGTCAACGCCGGATTCATCAACCCCAAGCCCGGTCAGCAGAAGAAGCCATCCACGGCGAACCGAGATGAACCATCCAACTTGGACAAGATTTTTGACCGACCTTGCCAGATTCATGGCCATCCCGACAAACCAGCCAATCACACCAACAGAAATTATTGGGTCTTTAAACAGGCCGGCAAGCTCAACGCCGAACATAGGGGAAGGAAGCCGCCAAGCGACAGGGATGATGGAAAGGTTCACCAACGAAAAACCGGCGGTTTGAAGCAGTCTCCACCCGAGGATTGACTACCCCTAGAACGGCAATAGCAACCCGACTTCCGCCGCCAACTCCGTAAACCTACAAAGTTTGTACCACGCGTACATCATTACGCACTCAAGATACCATGGGCATCGGCGGAAGCACAATACGGACAAGCATGCGAGCACTTCAGTAACTTTTTTCTATGTAGAACTATTTACTTCCTTTTTTATTATTTCCTCTTTCGATATCCTTAAAAAAACAGGTGACGAATCGGATAAAAATCGGAAAACGGCTCTATCGGAGTCCGGATCCGTATACTCACCTAAGGGGCTATGTCCATCAAGGACTACCCCCACCGACGACTGGCGGCGCAGACATGCGACAGGAGGTCCAAAATAACTTTTTGTAGACCGCACTCTCTATTTTTCGAGCCTGTACTATGCCTATTCCTCCGCCTCCAACCCCGAGCATGTGAAATAGTCGGGGGGGTGGCTTTTATATACATATATCATAAGTAATTATCGGCATATCGCTCAGTTACCAGTAAACAATATCCGAGTTAGTCATCCGTATGGTTTTCTCGATAACTATGGCTCCTACAGTTATTTCACAAAATACCTTGGCCTAACTGGCCAGGGGCTCGGTGTGGGAACAAATGAGTTGCCAGTAAAAGTCCGAACAGCTCTATAGCACACTTCGGCGTCGCAAGTTTGGCCTTATATGCATCAGCTCCGAATCATTGCCTTGGGTTAATAGTTGGGTTGCCCGGCTCCTGTGCTTGCTACCCTACGTTCCGCTCTATCGGCTAGGGTAGTAAAGGGAGAACTACTGCGATTGTGCCCTGGTCTAAACCGGACGAGCACCTCAGTAGAGAAAGCCGAAAACTGACTGTCATGATGTGGCGTGAGCTGGTCAACCACTTGACGACTTATTAGAATCTTTAGCGATTCTCCGTGTCACACGAGGGATCTTTTTCAGGTCAAATATGTAAAGGTACCATACGCCGCATACATACTAGGGGCTATGTCGTAGCTCCGCCATAAAACTCCTATGTCTAAGTGAAAGTGTTAACGCCTTATAGGCTGATTGTCTAGTTCGCCACATTAGCATCTCCTTCATGGACCAAGACATTGGATAAAGAGTGATTAAATGCTTTTCCGAACACCCCTGTACTTCCTATGAGGGGGCTGAAGCCGACGACTGGAAAACTTTCAGATTATATCAAAACGGCCGCACAGGAGGAATTCAAAGCTTTCAAGCAAAACATAAATAGATTAACTATAAAATTGTTTTTACAATTTTCATACACCTCAATCAAACATTATGTCTTTCGAGCACTGACCCTCTACAAAGCGGGCGGCCTCTAGGACGTCTTCAAAATAATGCTCCGGTTCCGGATGGTCCTTGCCTTTGGGTGGACCCTTCGTCACAACATCCAGCCTTCATCTTCCCCTAGAACGTCTTGACTCGGGGAAAAGCCATCCGTGCACCCTCAATGCATGTAGACCGCTTCACATCATCGATACGCGGCACCGCATCAACAGGCCTTTGCACTAAACCGAAATAGCTATTTGGAACAGGCTCGGTTGGCCACAACCGGACTATGACGTCCTTCATGGTAGCACCGGACATCCTATGAAGTTTGGCTCATTGGGACATCTGTTCATTAAGCAATAAAGGGTGCTTTGACGTGCCAAATTGCGACCAAAAAAGCTTCTCCCTTGCATATCCATCCCGCGCTTGGTAATATTGTGCCGCATCAGCAGAACTCTTCGGCAAATCCAAGAACTCGTCCGAAGAATTCCATACTTTGTTGAGCTGGGCATAGTTCGGGTCGCCGAACTTGGTTTGTAGCAGAAAGGGCTTTCCAGCCGCAATCTCCCTCACCCGTCGAACCTCCTCACAGGCCGCTCTGCATTCTGAACGCGCTCCTCTTGCCTCTTGTAAGGCCTTCGCTAAATCAGCCGTTAAGGCTTCATTCTTATTCTCCAGAAATTCACAGCGGCCGGTAGCATTCTCCAGCTCGAGCGTCACCCTGGATATCTTATCGTCATCTTGGCACCGTGCAGCTCGTTCGACTTCTAATTCAGCCGATGCCTTTTCGGCAGCAGCATCGCTACACCAGGCCCGCTCCTTGTCCCGGGCCTGCTCCGCTTGAAGAACTTCAACAGCGGCAATACTATTTGCAGCCAAATTTCAGCGTTATGCTTACAACTACAAATATGTATGAGGATTGCACCTAATACATACCTTGCGACTCCTCAAGATGCATATTGATTAAAGCAAGATCATCCCCTGCCACATCAAGCTTCCGCTGCAAATCGGCAATCTCCATAGTCCGGGAAGTGGCCAAAGGGGAAGCAGCCTGCGTTCAAGGTTTATCAGGTCAGTCCTCAAATGATCCTTTTTCGATCCTCCTTTTTGCTTCCCAACGGAAGCCAATCCGAGTATCAGGGGCTACTACCTATACACAGGCGTATCTTCACAAATGACACATAGCTGAAAACATTATGTTACAAACCTCAAAGCCCTTCAGTAGGCTCATGTAGGCTTCATTTAGTCCGCTCTTCGCGGACGAAATCTTATCAATCACCGTACCCATCAAGGTATGATGTTCCCCCGAGAGGGATGCTTTCCGCAACATGTCTCGCAACATATCCGGAGTCTCCGGGTTTCCGGAAACTGTTCCAATGGCATGATCATCCTTCGAAGGAATCTGCTCGCCCGCCTCCAAAATCGTTGTCGGCTGTGAACTGGATAGTCCGGGGCCCTCGTTACCATCAGTCCCGGAATCCTGGATGGTCGGAGGTCCACCTTGGGGTACCGCCTCTTCTGTCCCCTGGTCTAAAGGGACCCTCCGCGATGACACTTCAGAGTCATCCGCCTTGATGGGCGAGGAGGTTGGAGGAGGCGTCTCGCTCTCCATCATCTCTGGAAGAAGACTCCCCGAAGAAGAGGATCGCCCAGAAAAACTCTGTGTCGACCTGTAAAAATGCATGAATGCGTTACGGTAACATCAACAGAACAAGACGCTATCAAGGCACTCAGAATTCTCTTATGGTTCGGCCGGGGGTTTGTCCCCTTTTTGGAGCTGCTCAACGGCATCATCTTCCAAGCCCAAACTGATCGACGGTGGCATCTTGCCCTTCTTGAAAGACCGCCCCTCCTGATCTTCGGAGGCAGCCCTTTTCCTCCAGTTTGGAGAAGGAACACTGGGTCCTTTCCTGCGTCCATCTTCGGGCGAGGAAAGGTCGATTTATCTGGACTCAGTGTCCGACTTGCCTCCAGAACCAAGGTCATCTTGGGTCTTCTCACCCTCCCCTGCTGATGCCTGGTATGGCGCCAAGGCCAGCATCCTTGTTAACACAGGAGTAGCTGAGTCTTCAGGAAGGGGAGCAGGACACCTAAGAAATTGCACCTTCTTTATCCAGCCCTGAAAAAGGATGATACCGTTGGTTTCTTGCCACTGGATATCTGATTATAAGATATTCGGCAAACGTGTACTTACCAGGGTGTCCGGATGGTTGCAGTCTAGGCCGACATCTCTGGCGGTGTCCGACCATTGCCTTCGTTTTCCGAAGACTAATTTCCACATTCCTTCGTGCGTTGTGCCGAAGAAGTTCTGAAGAGTCCGCGACCCTTCTGGATTGAACTTCCATAGGCAGAGAGGCCATCGCTGGCACGGCAGGGTCCGACGAACTAGCTTTATATGAACGACACTGGCTATGTCAATGTCCCTCTCAGTGAGGTTCTGGATGCGACTTTGTAGAGTTTGAACATCATTTGTTGATCCCCAATCTAGCCCCTTATTAATCCACGATGCAAGTTGATTTGGAGGGCCAGGTCGAAATATGGGTGTAACACCCCAGATATGATTTCCCCAATATGTACTCCAACTCTTGCCGTTTCCGACGTTAAGTTATTTTATTTTCTCGGGTTCGGGTTTTTGTCTTCGTGTGTTGTTATCGTTGTCATGCATCTCATATCATGTCATCATGTGCATTGCATTTGCATACGTGTTCATCTCATGCATTCAAGCATTTTCCCCGTTGTCCGTTTTGCATTCCGGCGCTCCGTTCTCCTCCGGTGGTCATTTCTACCTTTCTTTCGTGTGTGGGGATTAATCATTTCCGAATTGGACCGAGACTTGCCAAGCGGCCTTGGTTTACTACCGGTAGACCGCCTGTCATGTTTCGTACCATTTGGACTTCGTTTGATGCTCCAACGGTTAACCGAGGGACCGAAAAGGCCTCGTGTGTGTTGCAGCCCAACACCTCTCCAAGTTGGCCCAAAAACCACCAAAACCCTCTCCATCATCTAGAGCGCTCGATCACGATCGCGTGGCCGAAAACCACACCTCATTTGGACACTCCTAGCTCCCTCTATGCCTATAAATAGACCCCTCCTCGAAATTCCGGACCCCCCTCGTCCAAACCCTAAAAAAAACGTCCCCGCCGCCACCGGACGTGTCCGTCCGCCGCCGGACATGCCGCGCCGCCGCCCACGCCCATCCATAGGGCGCCACGTGGCACCGCCGGCGCCTCATCCGCCACGGCCCGCCCGGGCCGTGGGAGCCCCCCTAGGGCCCGTAGCACCGCACGCGCCCCGCGCCCCTTCTTCCCCGTGGCCGACGTCGCTCCCTCGCCGGCCGGCGCCGCCGCGCCGCCGCGGACCACAACGCCGACCACCGCCTCCTCAAGTCCGTGCCACCGCGACGCCGCTCCCCTCGCCGGCCGCCGCCCCACATAGCCGGTTCCGCGCCGCACGGACCTCGACGGCCCGGGATCCGCCGTCTCCTCCTTCCCCGGCGGCCCCCAACCTCCTCTCCGGCAAGCTACAAAATTTTTCGGCGAACCTCGAAGTCCGCGCCCGGCCGGATCTGGATCTGGAAGATTGCCTCGGTTGACTTTTTGCCTCAAGCCCTAGATATTTTGCCCCTGTTCATCGCATTGTAACTTTGCATCCGTAGCTCCGTTTTGGGCATATAGCATATCAAAATGTTCATCTCAGAGAGCACATCATTTCATCTCATTGCATCATTTTCATTTGAGTTCATCTTGATGCCCGAAATTCTGTTAGAAGAGTGCTATTTGAGATAATTGTTAGATCTGCTGCTCCAATTAGATATTTGTCATTTTTGCCATGATTATTGTGTGCATGATATGCCCCTGAGCTCTTCATGAGTTTTGTTATATGTTTTGCCATATATCCAGAGGTGCAACCCATGTATTTTTGTGATGTGTGTGGTGACTAGCACAATCTTGCAAAGTGGTGCATTCGTTAATGCTGATTTCAGGGACTTAGTATTTCCACTAAGTCCTTGATCTGTTTATCTCATTATGCCATATGTTCATGTTGTTTCCTAGTGATCGGTGCCTCTTTTGAGGATGATCAGTAAGGATGTTTTGTTAATCTTGTAGTGCTCTATTCACCCATGTATTTGTTTGCAATTATGGAGCAACCTAGCTTGAGTCAATCGAGCTCTACTTTTGTCATTTCGTGAATCTGGGCAGATTGTCTACTTGTTAGCAATTTTGCCGAGGATGTTGTAGTTGGTCCGTGCATGCTATGTTATTGTTCTTGCCATGTATAGCTTGTATTTTGTGTATTCTTGATGGGTGTATGCTTAGATTGTCATGACTTGCTCTGTAGTGAGCGCATCATGCTCGTAAACATGCCTACTTGATATCTGTTTCAGCATGCTCCAGTTTTCACTTTCTGAGAACTGATTATGTTTTTGCCATGTTCACATGCTTGCAAATGTATTTTCTGATACCTTTTGGCTCAAGGTCACTAAGGGACTTTTGTTAGCTCTTTGAGTAGCTCCATGCCATGCTTTACTTTGCCATGTTCAGGTCTTGTAGCATATAGTTGTCATGCTCCAAAGTGTGCTATCTGATCTGAAATTCTAGACCAGTGTTAATTTCACTAAGTCTGAAATCTGTTTACCAAATGCATTTTTGCCATGCTTGTTTGAACCTGTTAATGGATGAATTGGCTGTAGCTCAGTGCTAGTCTTTTGTTAAGCATCATGAATGGATCCCTTTCATGTATTTTGATTCCATGTTTGGGTGCTGTAGCATGTTCATCTTGTTGCATTTAGATGGATACTTGCTGTAAATCGCAGAACGTGGTCATATTTGAATTGCTTGCCATTTCCAAACCGTAACTCTGATTCCGGTGATCTTTATATCGTTTTCAAGAGATTTCATCTCATCTTTCCAGTGGCACACTTGGATTTCTAAGTTGAGGCCAGGTTCATTAATTCCTTGTCAAATCTTGCATATGCATCACATATTTGCATCCTGCATAGCATACCATCTTTGCATCATGTTGTTTGAGTTTGCACGTGGTTGATTGTGTCCTTGTTGCTTTTTTGTCTTGTTTGGGTAGAGCCGGGAGATGAGTTCGTTAACGAGGAGCCCGTTGAGTTTGCTTTCGAGGATCCAGTCAACTCTGACAACTTTGCAGGCAAGATGATCATACCCTCGAAATCACTACTATCTTTGCTATGCTAGATGCTCGCTCTTTTGCTATGCCTATGCTACGATGCCTACCACTTGCTTATCATGCCTCCCAAATTGCCATGTCAAACCTCTAACCCACCATGTCCTAGCAATCCGTTGATTGGCTATGTTACCGCTTTGCTCAGCCCCTCTTATAGCGTTGCTAGTTGCAGGTGAAGATTGGAGACCATTCCTTGTTGGAACATTATTTACTTGTTGGGATATCATTATATTGCCATGTTATCTTAATGCATCTATATACTTGGTAAAGGGTGGAAGGCTCGGCCTCTCGCCTAGTGTTTTGTTCCACTCTTGCCGCCCTAGTTTCCGTCATATCGGTGTTATGTTCCCGGATTTTGCGTTCCTTACGCGGTTGGGTGATAATGCGAACCCCTTGATAGTTTGCCTTGATTAAAGCTTTTCCAGCAATGCCCAACCTTGGTTTTACCATTTGCCACATAGCCTCTTTTTCCCTTGGGTTTCCGGAGCCCGAGGGTCATCTTATTTAAACCCCCCCGGGCCAGTGCTCCTCTGAGTGTTGGTCCAACCTAGAGCCCCTTGCAGCGCCACCTCGGGGAAACTCGAGGGCTGGTTTTAGTTGTATGGATTTCTTATCCGATTGTGCCCTGAGAACGAGATATGTGCAGCTCCTATCGGGATTTGTCGGCACATTTGGGCGGTGTTGCTGGATTTGTTTTAACTTGTCGAGGTGTCTTGTAGAACCGGAATACCGAGTCTGATCGGAACGTCTCGGGAGAAGGTCTATTCCTTCGTTGACCATGAGAGCTTGTCATGGGCTAAGTTGGGACTCCCCTGCAGAGATTTAAACTTTCGAAAGCCGTGCCCGCGGTTATGGGCAGATGGGAATTTGTTAATGTCCGGTTGTAGATAACTTGAACCTTAACTTAATTAAAATGAATAAATAGTGTGAGTTGCCGTGATGGTCTCTTCTCGGCGGAGTCCGGGAAGTGAACACGGTGTTGGAGTAATGCTTGCCGCAGGATGCCCCCTAGTTACTCGTTCGCGCTTTTCCTCCTCTTCTCGCTCTCTTTTGCGAACAGGTTAGCCACCATATATGCTAGTCGCTTGTTGCAGCTCCACATATTTACCTTGCCTTACCTATTAAGCTTAAATAGTCTTGATCGCGAGGGTGCGAGATTGTTGAGTCCCTGTGGCTCACAGATTACTTCCAAACCAGATGCAGGGCATGATGATTCCATTCCAGATGATGCGCTTGAGCTCAAGTGGGAGTTCGATGAGGACTCATTCCGTTACTATGTGTCGTTCCCTGATGATCAGTAGTGGTGCCCAGTTGGGGTGATCGGGACCGTGTCGCATGTTGGGTTTATCTTTCATTTTGGCGCCGTAGTCGGGCCATGAGTGTTTGATTAATGTAATGCTATTTATGTACTTTGATTGACGTGGCGAGTGTAAGCCAACTATGTATCTCCCCTTTGATTCTCTATATTACATGGGATGTTGTGAAGATTGCCTAACTTGCGACATTGCTTTCAATGCGGTTATGCCTCTAAGTCGTGTCTCGACACGTGGGAGCTATAGCCGCATCGAGGGCGTTACAAGTTGGTAATCAGAGCCTTCCCCGACCTTAGGAGCCCCCATTGCTTGATTGTTTTTAGCAGCCGAGTTGTGTCTAGAAAAATGTTTTGAGTCATCTAGGAATTATATATCGGAGAGTTTAGGAATTCTTTTTTACTTCCCAGTATCCTCATCGCTCTGGTAAGGCATCCTGACGTAGAGTTTTGACTCTTCTCTTCTCAAATTTCACTAAATTTTTTTTAGGATCACGCGGGTATCTTGGAATCGTTCCGATGGTTTTGTGACGAGAACATTGTTCTTGGTGCCTCCTGTCTTTAGGGGTTATGGCAGTGTCCCGGGGAGTTGAGCTCCGAGGTGTTGTCGTCACAATTGTATCATTGTAGTTCTGGAATACCTGAGTTTAGTACGCCGACATCAAAAATCTCTTTTATGCAGTTCGTTGGTGAGATAACCTCGACGCCACCCAGTACTGGGGCAGGAGTTCGGGAGTATCGCCAAACTTGTATAACGGATGCTTTTCGAAGGTCGAGGTAGATGGTTTCCGAAGTTTTTCTCGGTTATGTGTTGAAGGATGGATACAGCTGGATGAAGGATTTGCTAGATTTGGGTGAGATATTATGCTTCCCCTGTATCTCCAACACCTGATTGCATAACTGGAAAGGTTCGGGAGTTTCATAGGTGGGAATTCTTGTAGCTCTAGCTTTTCTTCCATGGATATTTGGTTTGAGATTGGGATTTCTTACCGAGTATTCGTTCTTGATCTGTACCTTGTTGATTTATTCCTCTACCTAAATTCTAAGTGGCTTCTCAATTTATGGATATGTGACCATTTCAAGTGGAATGCATTCGCTCTTATGTTTGGATGTGAAGACTATATGTTGCAATTTCAACCCATTTGATTCAGCTTCATTTTATCTGTCAATGTGCTAACGGTGGTCAACCTCTTTAGGATGGCTCCCGCTAAGAACACCAATCAGAATCAGAATCAAGATCCGCCACCACCTCCACCTCCTCCGGAGGCATGGCAAGCTGTGATGGCCGCAACCAATGCAAACACACAGTTGATCATGCAAATTCTTCAAGAGCGCAATCAAGCTAACCAAGGCAACCAAGGCAACAATCAGAATCACTTTGCTACACTCAACCAGTTCCTTGCTAACGGGCCAAAGACTTTCAACAATTGTGTTGAGGCAACTGATGCTGACGATTGGCTCGTGGATCTGTGCAAGCATTTCGAGTGCAGTAACGTCAGGCCTGAGGACTTCGTGAAGTTCGCTTCCTTCCAACTCAAAGATCAGGCTGCAGAGTGGTTCCAGCAGTACAAGGATTCCAGAGGTGGGCGTGTGATTACTTGGGATGAATTCCGTCAAGACTTCAAAGCTCATCATATTCCTCAGAGCGTGGTTGAAAGCAAGCGTGAGGAATTCCGCAACCTGAAGCAAGGCTCTTTGTCTGTCTATGACCACAACAAGTTGTTTCAGAAGCACGCCTGCTTTGCCAAGCAGGACATCCCTAATGAGAAGAGCATGATATACCAGTTCAGGGGTGGTCTCAGAGAAGAAATCCAGCTAGCTCTTGTTCTCTTTGAGCCCTTGAGGTATGATGAGGTCTACAACATGGCATTGAAGCAAGAGGCCGCTCAACTGAGGTGTGATGCTTCCAAGAAGCGAGTCAGAGACACTACTCCTTCTTCCTCTACTCAAGTGGCCAAGCAGCAGAAGTATTGGCTTCCTCCTCCTCCTTTCGTCAGCAGTATCAGCAGAAGAGCAAAGGTGGCAGTGGATCTTCCCACCCACCCAACCCTGGCTTTCAGAACAAGACTTCGTCTCATGCTCCAAGACCAAGTTCTCCGTATCACCGTCCGCTTTCAAAGGTCACGTGCAACAAGTGCCAACAGAAGGGTCACTATTCCAACAAAGTTTCAATCAAAGGCGTCTTCCTCCTCCTCCTGTGAGATCGGCAAGTACAGCTGTGGTCAAGCATAACCCCAAGCACGCCAAGGTCAACTTGATGAACGCAGCTCAGGCAGAGGACTCGTCAGATGTCATCATGGGTAACCTTCCTGTTAACGATATTCTTGCAAGAGTTCTTTTTGACACTGGTGCATCGCATTGTTTCATGTCGAGACCTTTTGCATCTAAGCATGATTTTGTTACTCAAGTGTTGTCGAAACCGTTGGCTATTGTCTCTCCGGCCCATCAAATGACATCTTGAGTATGTGTTCCGGATTTACAATCACTTTGGGTGACTATAAGTTCTTGTCTTCTCCAAACGTTCTTGGTGACTCGGACATTGATCTTATTCTCGGAATGGATTGTCTTTCTAAGCACAAGGCTCAGCTTGATTGTGCAGCCAGGCAGATTCAATTTACTCATTCGTCCGAGGATGTAATTGTCTTTGCCGCTCGTGATGATACCATTCGTCTGTTTTCTCTCAATGAGAAGGGTGAACTGGATGCTATCTCGCAAATTCCAGTCGTTTGCGAATATCAAGACGTCTTTCCAGAAGAGCTTCCAGGAATGCCTCCGCACCGGCCAGTTGAATTCGTCATTGATCTTGAGCCCGACACGGAACCTGTGTGCAAGCATCCTTACAAGCTCGGACCTGAAGAGTTGAAGAAGCAACTCGATGTCCAAGAGAGAATGGGTCTCATCCGGCCTAGTTCTTCTCCATGGGGTTGTGGTGTTCTTTTTGTGAAGAAGAAGGATGGAACGGACCGACTTTGTGTTGATTACCGTCCATTGAACAAGAAGACCATCAAGAACAAATACCCACTTCCCAACATCAATGAGCTGTTCGAACAACTCAAAGGTGCCCAAGTATTCTCCAAACTTGATCTCCGTATGGGTTATCATCAGATTCGAATCCGTGAGCAAGATATTCCCAAGACGGCTTTCAGGACAAGCTTTGGTTCATATGAATACACTGTCATGTCTTTTGGCCTCGTCAACGCTCCTCCGACGTTCTCTCGCATGATGAACTTCATCTTCAACGCCTACACCAATGACTTTGTTTTGGTCTATCTCGACGACATTCTGGTCTTTTCGAAGAACAAGGAAGATCATGCCAAGCACTTGCGTTTGGTACTCGATAAGCTCAGGGAACACCAGTTCTACGCCAAGTTCTGCAAGTGCGAATTTTGGCTCGATGAGGTTCTTTATCTTGGTCATATCATCTGTGCCAAGGGCATTGCGGTGAATCCTGAGAAGGTGTCTGCAATTGTGAATTGGGAACCTCCTCAGAACGTGAAGCAACTCCGTAGCTTCCTCGGTCTCGCAAGCTACTGTCGAAGATTCGTTGAAAACTTTTCTAAGATCGCGAAGCCTCTCTAAAATCTTCTCCAGAAGCACGTCAAGTAAGTTTGGTCTCCGGAGTGTGACATTGCTTTCAACACTTTGAAAGTAAAATTGGTCACTGCTCCAGTTCTGACTCCTCCTGATGAATCCAAACCGTACGAGGTCTTTTGTGATGCCTCTCTCCAAGGTCTTGGCGCAGTTTTGATGCAAGAAAAGAAAGTTGTGGCTTATACCTCTCGCCAGTTGAAGCCCAACGAAAAAGAACTACCCCACTCATGACCTCGAGTTGGCGGCAGTTGTGCATGCTCTTTTGGCTTGGAGACATCTCTTATTGGGAAGAAAAGTGGACATCTTCACTGATCACAAGAGTCTCAAGTACATCTTCACTCAGCCTAACCTCAACCTCAGGCAGACTCAATGGGTCGAAATGATTCAAGAGTATAATCCGAGTATCGAGTATACTCCAGGCAAGGCTAATGTGATTGCTGACGCATTGAGCAGGAAGGCTTATTGCAACAGCCTGATTCTCAAGCCTTATCAACCCGAGCTTTGTGAAGCTTTCCACAAACTTAATCTGCAAGTTGTTCCTCAAGGTTTCCTCGCCAACCTTCAAGTCTCTCCTACCTTGGAAGACCAGATTCGCCAAGCCCAGCTTCTTGATGCTATGGTGAAGAAGGTGAAGATTGGGATTGCCAAGAGCCAACCCAAGTACAAGTGCTACCGCCTTGATGACAAGGACACTCTCTTCTTCGAGGATCGTATTGTTGTGCCCAAAGGTGACCTTCGTAAAGTGATCATGAATGAGGCTCACAATTCTCACCTCTCCATCCACCCTGGGAGCACGAAGATGTATCAGGACCTCAAGCAGGCTTATTGGTGGACTCGAATGAAGCGCGAGATTGCTCAGTTCATGAATGAGTGTGATGTCTGCAGAAGAGTGAAGGCAGAACACCAAAGGCCAGCTGGTCTCCTCCAACCTCTTGCCATTCCAGAATGGAAGTTTGACCACATTGAAATGGACTTCGTGACTGGGTTTCCAAAGTCCAAGCGTGGCAATGATGCTATATTCGTTGTCATCGACAAACTCACTAAAGTGGCTCACTTTCTGCCTATCAAAGAGTCAATCACTGCAGCTCAATTGGCGGAACTCTATACCTCTCGAATTGTCTCTCTGCACGGTATTCCACAAGTGATCTCTTCAGACCATGGCAGCATCTTTACCTCCATGTTTTGGGATTCTTTTCAGAATGCCATGGGCACCAACATCCGCTTCACAACAGCTTTCCATCCTCAAACTAGCGGTCAAGTCGAGCGTGTCAACCAGATTCTTGAAGATATGCTCAGGGCTTGTGTGATCTCCTTTGGCATGAAGTGGGAGGATTGTCTTCCTTATGCTGAGTTCTCCTACAACAACAGTTTTCAAGCAAGTTCGGGCAAGGCCCCATTTGAAATTCTGTATGGCAGGAAGTGCCGTACCCCTCTCAACTGGTCTGAAACCGGTGAATGTCAACTTTTGGGAAATCACTTAATCACAGAGGCAGAGGAAATGTGCAAAGTCATTCGAGATAACCTCAAAGCAGCCCAATCCCGCCAGAAGAGCTACTATGATAGTAAGCACCGTGATTTGGCTTTCGAAATTGGAGATCATGTTTACCTCCGCGTCTCTCCTATGAAAGGTACTCGTCGCTTCGGTATCAAAGGGAAGCTTGCCCCTAGATATGTGGGTCCTTTCAAGATTGTCAGCAAGAGAGGCGATCTCGCCTATCAACTCGAGCTTCCTTCAAACTTTGCAAATGTTCATGACGTGTTCCATGTCTCTCAGCTCCGAAAGTGCTTCAAGACTCCTGACCGCACCGTCAACTTCGAGGACATTGAGCTCCAAGAAGATCTCTCTTATCGTGAGCACCCCGTTGCTATTCTTGAAGAGACTGAACGCATGACTCGCAACAAGTCAATCAAATTCCTCAAAGTCAAGTGGTCACACCATTCCGACCGTGAAGCTACCTGGGAACGCGAGGATCACCTCCGTTCTGAATACCCGGTGTTCTTTCAGTCCTAGATCTCGGGACGAGATCCTTTCGTAGTGGTGGAGTGTTGTAACACCCCGGATATGATTTCCCCAATATGTACTCCAACTCTTGCCGTTTCCGGCGTTAAGTTATTTTATTTTCTCGGGTTCGGGTTTTTGTCTTCGTGTGTTGTTATCATTGTCATGCATCTCATATCATGTCATCATGTGCATTGCATTTGCATACGTGTTCATCTCATACATTCGAGCATTTTCCCCGTTGTCCGTTTTGCATTCCAGCACTCCGTTCTCCTCCGGTGGTCATTTCTACCTTTCTTTCGTGTGTGGGGATTAAACATTTCCGGATTGGACCGAGACTTGCCAAGCGGCCTTGGTTTACTACCGCTAGACCGCCTGTCAAGTTTCGTACCATTTGGACTTCGTTTGATGCTCCAACGGTTAACCGAGGGACCGAAAAGGCCTCGTGTGTGTTGCAGCCCAACACCTCTCCAAGTTGGCCCAAAACCCACCAAAACCCTCTCCATCATCTAGAGCGTTCAATCACGATCGCGTGGCCGAAAAACGCACCTCATTTGAACACTCTTAGCTCCCTCTATGCCTATAAATAGACCCCTCCTCGAAATTCCGGATCCCCCTCGTCCAAACCCTAAAAAACGTCCCCGCCGCCACCGGACGTGTCCGTCCGCCGCCGGACACGCCGCGCCGCCGCCCGCGCCCATCCATAGGGCGCCACGTGGCACCGCCGGCGCCTCATCCGCCGCGGCCCGCCCGGCCCGCGGGAGGCCCCCCAGGGCCCGTAGTACCGCGCGCGCCCGACGCCCCTTCTTCCCCGCAGCCTACGTCGCTCCCCTCGCCGGCCAGCGCCGCCGCGGACCACAACGCCGACCACCGCCTCCTCAAGTCCGCATCACCGCGACGCCGCTCCCCTCGCCGCCGCCGCCCCACATCGCCGGTGCCGCGCCGCCCGGACCTCGACGGCCCCGGATCCGCCGTCTCCTCCTTCCCCGGCGGCCCCCAACCTCCTCTCCGGCGAGCTACAGCGTTTTCCGGCGAACCTCGAAGTCCGCGCCCGGCCGGATCTAGATCTGGAAGATTGCCTCGGTTGACTTTTTGCCTCAAACCCTAGATATTTTTCCCCTGTTCATCGCATCGTAACTTTGCATCCGTAGCTCTGTTTTGGGCATATAACATATCAAAATGTTCATCTCAGAGAGCACATCATTTCATCTCATTGCATCATTTTAATTTGAGTTCATTTTGATGCCCGAAATTCTGTTAGAAGAGTGATATTTGAGATAATTGTCAGATCTACTGCTCCAATTAGATATTTGTCATTTTTGCCATGATTATTGTGTGCATGATATGCCCCTGAGCTCTACATGAGTTTTGTTATATGTTTTGCCATCTATCCAGAGGTGCAACCCATGTATTTTTGTGATGTGTGTGGTGACTAGCACAAGCTTGCAAAGTGGTGCATTCGTTAATGCTAATTTCAGGGACTTAGCATTTCCACAGTCCGTGGTCTGTTTATCTCATTATGCCATATGTTCATGTTGTTTCCTAGTGATCCGTGCCTCTTTTGAGGATGATCAGTAAGGATGTTTTGTTAATCTTGTAGTGCTCTATCCACCTATGTATTTTTTTGCAATTATGGAGCACCCTAGCTTGAGTCAATCGAGTTCTACTTTTGTCATTTCGTGAATCTGGGCAAATTGTCTACTTGTTAGCAATATTGCCGAGGATGTTGTAGTTGGTCCGTGCATGCTATGTTATTGTTCTTGCCATGTATAGCTTGTATTTTGTGTATTCTTGATGGGTGTATGCTTAGATTGTCCTGACTTGCTCTGTAGTGAGTGCATCGAGCTCGTAAACATGCCTACTTGATATCTGTTTCAACATGCTCCAGTTTTCACTAAGTCTGAGAACTGTTTATGTTTTTGCCATGTTCACATGCTTGCAATTGTATTTTCTGATCCCTTTTGGCTCAAGGTCACTAAGGGACTTTTGTTAAGCTCTTTGAGTAGCTCCATGCAATGCTTTACTTTGCCATTTTCAGGTCCTGTAGCATGTAGTTTTGATGCTTCGAAGAGTGCTACCTGATCTGAAATTCCAGACCAGTGTTAATTTCACTAAGTCTGAAATCTGTTTACCAAATGCATTTTTGCCATGCTTGTTTGAACCAGTTAATGGATGAATTGGCTGTAGCTCAGTGCTAGTATTTTGTTAAGCATCATGAGTGGATCACTGTCATGTATTTTGATGCCATGTTTGGGTGCTGTAGCATGTTCATCTTGTTGCATTTAGATGGCTACTTGCTGTAAATCGCAGAACGTGGTCATATTTGAATTGCTTGCCATTTCCAAACCGTAACTCCGATTCCGGTGATCTTTATATCATTTTCAAGCGATTTCATCTCATCTTTCCAGTGGAACACTTGGATTTCCATGTTGAGGCCAGGTTCATTCATTCCTTGTCAAATCTTGCATATGCATCACATATTTGCATCCTACATAGCGTACCATCTTTGCATCATGTTGTTTGAGTTTGCACATGGTTGATTGTGTCCTTGTTGCTTGTTTGTCTTGTTTGGGTAGAGCCGGGAGATGAGTTCGCTAACGAGGAGCCCGTTGAGTTTGCTTTCGAGGATCCAGTCAACTCTGACAACTTTGCAGGCAAGATGATCATACCCTCGAAATCACTACTATCTTTGCTATGCTAGATGCTCGCTCTTTTGCTATGCCTATGCTATGATGCCTACCACTTGCTTATCATGCCTCCCAAATTGCCATGTCAAACCTCTAACCCACCATGTCCTAGCAAACCGTTGATTGGCTATGTTACCGCTTTGCTCAGCCCCTCTTATAGCGTTGCTAGTTGCAGGTGAAGATTGGAGACCGTTCCTTGTTGGAACATTATTTACTTGTTGGGATATCATTATATTGCCATGTTATATTAATGCATCTATATACTTGGTAAAGGGTGGAAGGCTCGGCCTCTCGCCTAGTGTTTTCTTCCACTCTAGCCGCCCTAGTTTCTGTCATATCGGTGTTATGTTCCCGGATTTTGCATTCCTTACGCGGTTGGGTGATAATGGGAACCCCTTGATAGTTCACCTTGATTAAAGCTTTTCCAGCAATGCCCAACCTTGGTTTTACCATTTTCCACCTAGCCTCTTTTTCCCTTGGGTTTCTGGAGCCCGAGGGTCATCTTATTTAAACCCCCCCGAGCCAGTGCTCCTCTGAGTGTTGGTCCAACCTAGAGCCCCTTGCAACGCCACCTCGGGGAAACTCGAGGGCTGGTTTTAGTTGTACGGATTGCTTATCCAATTTTGCCCTGAGAACGAGATATGTGCAGCTCCTATCGGGATTTGTCAGCACATTCAGGCGGTGTTGCTGGATTTGTTTTAACTTGTCGAGGTGTCTTGTAGAACCGGGATACCGAGTCTGATCGGAACGTCTCGAGAGAAGGTCTATTCCTTCGTTGACCGTGAGATCTTGTCATGGGCTAAGTTGGGACTCCCCTACAGGGATTTGAACTTTCGAAAGTCGTACCCGCGGTTATGGGCAGATGGGAATTTGTTAATGTCCGGTTGTAGATAACTTGAACCTTAACTTAATTAAAATGAATCAACAGTGTGAGTTGCCGTGATGGTCTCTTCTCGGCGGAGTCCGGGAAGTGAACACGGTGTTGGAGTAATGCTTGCCGCAGGATGCCCCCTAGTTACTCGTTCGCGCTTTGCCTCCTCTTCTCGGTCTCTTTTCCAAACAGGTTAGCCACCATATATGCTAGTCGCTTGCTGCAGCTCCACATATTTACCTTGCCTTACCTATTAAGCTTAAATAGTCTTGATCGCGAGGGTGCGAGATTGCTGAGTCCCTGTGGCTCACAGATTACTTCCAAACCAGATGCAGGGCCTGATGATTCCGTTCCAGATGACGCGCTTGAGCTCAAGTGGGAGTTCGACGAGGACTCACGCCGTTACTATGTGTCTTTCCCTGATGATCAGTAGTGGTGCCCAGTTGGGGTGATCGGGACCGTGTCGCATGTTGGGTTTATCTTTCATTTTGGCGCCGTAGTCGGGCCATGAGTGTTTGATTGATGTAATGCTATTTATGTACTTTGATTGACGTGGCGAGTGTAAGCCAACTATGTATCTCCCCTTTGATTCTCTATATTACATGGGATGTTGTGAAGATTGCCTAACTTGCGACATTGCTTTCAATGCGGTTATGCCTCTAAGTCATGCCTCGACACGGGGGAGCTATAGCCGCATCGAGGGCGTTACAACGGGCGCGGTCGCCCGCTTGGAGCTGCAGGGCTCGGTGATATAGAACCACCCCTGCTGCCACAGATCGGAAGATTTGGTGAAGGATCCTTTCAGCCAAACAGCGCTAGCAAGCTTGCTTACTGCAGCGCCGCCGCACTCGGCCTACTCCCCCTGTACCACTTGCGGCTTCACATCAAAGGTCTTGAGCCACAAGCCGAAATGCGGAGGAGTTCGGAGGAGGGCTTCACACATGACGATAAACATCGAGATAAGAAGAATAGAGTCCGGGGCCAAATCGTCGAAGTCTAGCCCGTAATAATACATGAGCACTCGGATGAAGGGGTTAAGTGCAAATCCCAACCCGCGGAGGAAGTGGGACACGAACACGGCCCTCTCACGGGATCTGGGGGTGGGAATGACCTGCCCCTCGGCGGGAAGCCGATGATGGATTTCAGCGGTCAGGTACCGCGCTGCCCGAAGCTTTGCAATGTCTTCCTCCTTGAAAGAAGAGGCTACCCACCGGCCTTGATGGCTAGATCCGGACATGGTTGGGCTGGTGGCGACGGAAGCCCGAGAGTTGGAGCTCGGGGTAGCAGGAGTTGAGGAAGAGGCAAGCGTGGAAGAAAAAGACGGGTCTGTGCCCCTATATAAAGGCTGCAAATATCAAACGTCTCCTCTCGGGCCTCAAAAGATTGCTTGTTTCCAAGGAATTGTACCCAAGGGACGGTTGGGTTACCCACATTCGGGTCAACAGGAATCCCTTAAAAAAGGGAGGCACGATCTCCGTTTGGATAAAATACGCCAATAATTCCACGTCCTAGGACGTGGGGCGACGGGTCGGCTAAAACAGTTCACAAGTAAAGGCCGGGCATGGAGTTATATTACCAAAAGGTGGTCAGTGGGTTGAACCCATGAAATATTGTATCCTCTACGGTTGTGCATACAAGTCCGGATACAATCACTATCTTGAAGTTCGGATAACAAGGAACCCGCCTTGCAATGTCGAAGACAATCCGCGCGTCGAACTCCTTGTCATTGAAGCCAGGTTCAGGGGCTACTGTGGGAGTCATGGATTAAGGGGTCCTCGTGCATCCAACCTATTATCTATTGGGCCGGATTGATGGGCTATGAAGACATGAAGACTGAAGACCATACCTGTGTCCGGATTGGACTCTCCTTGGCATGGAAGGTAAGCTTGGCGACCGACTATGAAGATTCCTTCTTATGTAACTGACTCTATGTAAACCCTAGATCCCCTTGGTGTCTATATAAACCAGAGGGGATAGTCCGGAAAGGACACATTCATTACCATAGTCATATAGGCTAGGCTTTTAGGGTTTAGCCATCACGATCTCGTGGTAGATCAACTATTGTAACACCCATATTCATCAATATCAATCAAGCAGGACGTAGGGTATTACCTCCATAGAGAGGGCCCGAACCTGGGTAAACATTGTGTCCCCTGTCTCCTGTTACCATCGATCCTAGACGCACAGTTCGGGACCCCCTACCCGAGATCCACCAGTTTTGACACCGACACCCGCCTCGCTTCCACTAGTCTGTATTAGTGGTGCGCCCGAGCGGCCGCACCCCTCATCCTCGCTACACACACAATCCTCTCTCTCCGCCCGCATCCTGAACGCCACTCTTAGTCCTCAAAGTGCACCGGAGCATGACATGAATATGGAGACAGAGGTTTCCGTCACCGCCGATGAGTTGGAGAATGAGGCTGCCAACAAGCGGAGGCGGTTCGAGAAAGAACCGCAAGCGACTCCAGCAGGCCTAGACTTCATCAGCAACCTCCCTGATGATATGTTGAGAATCATCATATCCCTCCTCCCAATGAAATATGAGGCGAGGACAACCGCCCTTTCCCGGCGGTGGCACCACCTATGGCTCCTCACCCTTGTCCACCTCCTCGACACCCACGAGCTCTACCATGGCTATCGCGAAAGCTTGGATGCGTTCTCCCAGATCCTCGGCAGTCACCATGGCCCAATCAGAGGCCTTATCACGGGCAAGTTCCGTTCCAATGGCAAGGACCGAGCAAAGCTTGACGAGTGGTTCTGATCCTCCACCATAGATCAGCTCGAGAAGCTCAGTTTTAATGATGGGCATATGCTCTCGCTGCCAATGTCCGCGCTCCAGTTCGCGCCCACACTACGCCTCACCAAGTTCATGAACAACCATCCCCCCTTAGTGACACGCCTGCTGTTTTCTACCACAACTGAAGCACCTCGAGCTCGTTGTCGTCTGCATCCCAAAGGATGACATGGAGCGCCTGCTCCGCGGCTGTACTGCACTCAAGTTCCTTCATCTTCAGGCGATGAATTGGTCGAGTACCTTCCACATCACCTCCAGGACTCTCCGGACTATTTATGTGTGTTGCTGGTGCTGCAACGAGAGATCACAAATGGTGGACCACAATATGGTCATTGAGGACACACCTTCACTTGAGAGACTACTTGTAGTTGATCAACAGGGTCCAACAAGAATCAATGTCATTTCTGCACTGAAATTGACGGTGGTGGGCTCCTCTACTTTCAGGTACAACACTCGCCTTATACCTCTCTTTCTTGATATCAACATTATTTCTGGTTTTGAAGATGTATGTTCGTCTGTCATCCAGCAAAGCTTCACCCAGATTCTGGGCACAGTGAAGGTCTTGGCACTAGAATCTGCCAGCTCGAACCTGGACCAAGTTGTCAGTTGCCTGAGATGCTTTATGTGCCAGAATAAGGTTTATATCGAGGTGATGTTCCTTTCTTGTTAAATGTTAACCATAAGGGAGTTCAATTTTTTGCACCTTTTCCCAAGTTTACAATGACAATGTACTACAATTTCAGAAGGAATTTTGGAGGATTTCAGGACATACACCCCCACACCACATATTGGTTGCTTGATTCATATGGTTACAATCCATAAGCATTTCTCCTTTGGATTCATCTGTACTAGTTTTCTTAGGGAATTTTTCATCCAATTCAACCTCTTGTGAAGAAGGCTACATGTTTCTAGATTGTAATCAAATGCCCATGTTAATCATGTCAGATCGAAGATGGCACGTTGGTGCATTTTACAAATCCTGTAAACCAAATAGGCGTGTGGTAGTGTTCAAAACTTCATGTAGGCACTAACACATTCTCTTCTTTTGCAGATAATAATAGTTCCGGAGGTGGATAATGTTTATAACGACAATCACATCGAATGCCTGGCTCTGCATCTCTCAAATATTACTTTGAACTCCTACCGAGGGACCTTAACGGAGATTACACTTGCCAAGTTCTTTCTTGGCAGAGCAAAGGTGTTGAGGGTACTGAGGTTGAACACGCATTTAATTAGGAAAGATGAATGGTATGTTGATCAGAGCCGGCAGGTACTACAGAATGGAAGAGGCTCCAAAAAAGCTAAACTTAGTTTTGGAAGAGCATATGGCAGAGCAATTGGAAGTGATTGTGTCAAACCTATACATGACTTGTTAGCGGCTGATCCCTTTGCAGAAATGACGATGTTTGCAATATTTGAATTTGGGCGTTGTAATCTTTGAATTTGAACCTTGCAATATTTATGGTATTTGTTATATAACGTAATTGGATGTTTAATTTGGTATTGCAATCATGTCATGTTACAAGTATATATATGTTGTTCTTATGTACACAGAGCATAGATGTTCTGTAGGCAAAGCATATCACAACACACATGTACTGCACTAGGTAACCCGTCAGAGATGAATTCATCAATCGCAAACAGTTCATCCAAGTGAACCGTATGCAGTATATCGCACACACCTTCATCTGGCTGCCCATTTCTGTTCTTCCGCCTCATCGCAAACAGTTCATTAAACTGAACCGTATGCCCCTCATCCCACATGCAACTAAATTCTGAACCGTGTTTGATGCATCCGTCATCACAAACGTTTTGCATGTTTTTGGCGGTTTTTTACATCACCGTTTGCGATTATTGCATCGCACACAGTTTCGTCGAAGGGTCTCTGATCGTAGTGTCGCATTAGCAGCATCCTGCAGTAGTGAACCGGGACTAATGAGCTTCACATTAGGCCCTTTTTCTACTTGTGTACCACCCTTGAAATGCACAAATTCTTCCATGGACCATATTTCTCATATCCTCGAAAGTGGTTAACATCTGTGTTTGTAAAGTAATAACTCATACAATTCAACATATGAAATCATGACACATTAACTTTACAGATTCATGAATTCATTACAACTCTGAGAATTTCATTTCATAATTCAACTCATCAAACTCAAGAAAATTAAAATTGCTTTCTACTACTATTGGCCATATCAAAATATCGACTACTCAGCTTGAGCTTTCTTCTGATCTGAACATTCCCTAGCAAAATGTCATGTTTCCTTGCAATGAACACAAATGACTTCTGACATGTTGTAACGCCCTCGATGCGGCTATATCTCCCACGTGTCGAGGCATGACTTAGAGGCATAACCGCATTGAAAGCAATGTCGCAAGTCGGGAAATCATTACACATCCCATGTACATAAATAATATAAAGGGGAGAAACGTAGTTGGCTTACACTCGCCACGTCACATCAAAGTACATAAATAACATCCATCATGCAAATCACTCATGGCCCGACTACGGTGCCAAAATAGAAAAGACCCCCAACATGCGACAAGGCCCTGAATCGATAACCCCAACTAGGCACCACTACTGATCATCCGGAAAAGACACGTAGTATCGCTGAGAGTCCTCGTCGAACTCCCACTTGAGCTCGTAATCGTCAACTGGAGCAGAAACGCCTGGACCTGCATCTGGAGTTGTAGTATCTGTGAGCCACAGGGACTCAGCAATCTCACACCCACGCGATCAAGACTATTTAAGCTTATAGGACATGTACGGCAATATAAGTGGAGCTGCAGCAAGCGACTAGCATTTATGGTGGCTAACTTATACGCAAATGAGAGCGAGAAGAGAAGGCGAAGCACGAGCGAGAAGCTAAAGGAACATCCTGCGCAAGCATAACTCCAACACCATGTCCACTTCCCGGACTCTGCCGAGAAGAGGCCATCACGGTAACACACACGGTTGATTTATTTTAATTAAGTTTAGTTAAAGTTATCTACAACCGGACATTAACAAATTCCCATTTGCCCATAACCGCGGGCACAGATTTCGAAAGTTCAATCCCTGCAGGGGAGTCCCAACTTAGCCCATGACAAGCTCTCACGGTCAACGAAGGAATAGACCTCCTCCCAAGACGTTCCGATCAGACTCGGTAACTCGAGACACTTCGACAGGTTAAAACAAGACCAGCAACACCGCCCGAATGTGCCGACAAATCCCGATAGGAGCTGCACATATCTCTTTCTCAGGGCACACTCAGATTGTCTTAGGTACGGGTAGGCCAGCCCAGAGTTTCCCCTGGTGGCCACCGGTAGCTGACAGGTGGACCAACACTCAGAGAAGCACTGTCCCGGGGGGGTTAAAATAAGATGACCCTTGAGTCTGCAGAACCCAAGGGAAAGAAAAGGCTAGGTGGCAAATGGTAAAACCAAGGTTGGGCATTGCTGGAAAAGCTTTAATCAAGGCGAAATATCAAGGGGTTCCCATTATAACCCAACCGCGTAAGGAACGCATAATCCGGGAACATAACACCGATATGACGGAAACTAGGGCGGCAAGAGTGGAACAAAACACTAGGTGAGAGGCCGAGCCTTCCACCCTTTACCAAGTATATAGATGCATTAAGATAACATAGCAATATAATGATATCCCAACAAGTGAATAAATGTTCCAACGAGGAACGGCCTCCAATCTTCACCTGCAACTATCAACGCTATAAGAGGGGCTGAGCAAAGCGGTAACATAGCCAAACAACGGTTTGCTAGGACAAGGTGGGTTAAAGGTTCAACATGGCAATTGGGAGGCTGACAAGCAAAAGGTAGGCATCGTAGCATTGGCATAGCAAGAGCGAGCAAACTAGCATAGCAAAGATAGTAGTGATTTCGAGGGTATGATCATCTTGCCTGCACAGTTGTCAGAGTTGACTGGATCCTCACAAGCAAACTCAATGGGCTCCTCGATAGCAAACTCGTCTCCCTGGATCTACCCAACAAGACAAACAAGCAACAAGGATACAATCAACCACGTGCAAGACCAAGCAATATGATGAAATGATGATATGCTATGCGGGATGCGATGCGGGATGCAAAATGCAAGATATAACAGGAAATGCATGAACCTGGCCTCAACTTGGAATTCCAAGGGTGCCACTGGATAGAGGACATGAAATCTCTTGAAAACAATATAAGATCATTGGAATCGGAGTTACGGTTTGGAAATGGCAAGCGTTTTAAGATATGACACCGGTCTGCGATTTTCAGCAAGTAGGCATCTAAATGCAACGAAATGAACATGCTACAGCCACCAAACATGAAAACAAAATGCATGGCAGTGATGTCCACAAGATTCATAACAAAACACTAGCATTGAGCCATAGGCAAATTCATCCATTAAGAGGTTCAACCAAGCATGGCAAAAATGAATATGCAAAATAGATTCCAGACTTAGTGAAATTGACACTAGCCTGAATTTCAGATCACGAAGCCCTCTTCGGAGCAGCAAAACAACATGATACATGACCTGAAAATGACAAGTAAGACATGGCATGGAGCTACTCAACAAGCTTAACAAAAGACCCAAAGTGACCTGGGGCCAAAAGGGTTCACAAAATACTCTACCGAGCTCACGAACATAGCTCGAACACAATCAGTTTTCAGACTTAGTGAAAACTGAGACATGCTGAAATATAACTCACGAAGGCATGTAAACGAGCTCGATGCACTCACCACGGTGCAAGTCATGGCAAGGCAGGTATACACCCATTAAGAAGGCACGAAATACAAGCTAGACATGGCAAGAACAATGGGGTAGCATACACGGATCAACTACAACAACGCCGGCAAAATCGCAAACGAGTTGACGATCTGCCCAGATTCACCACGAAGCAAAAGTTGAGCTCGATTGAGTCAACCTAGAGCACTCCACATATGCAAACAAAGACATGGATGGATACAGAATAACAAAAATATCAAAACTCACTTACTGATCATCCTCAAAAGAGGCACGTATAACTAGGAAACAAGCTGGATATATAGCATCATGAACTAAAATATCCCAGACTTGGTGAAAATCACTAAGTCCCTGAAATCAGCAATCTCAGGTACCTCTCTTCGCAAGTTTGCACAAGACAACACACACATCCTAAAAATTCATGGGTGGCACCTCTGGAAATAAGACAAAATGCTTAACAATTCATCCCAAAGGGGCACAGGTATATAATGCACGAATTAAACATGGCAAAAATGACAAAAGTGCAAGATGAACTACCGGATCTGCAATTTAACTCACGAAGCCTCCTTCTAACAGTATTTTGGGCAACAAGATGACTTCAAATGCAAATGATGCAATGGAATGAAATGATGTACTCGTCGAGGCAAAGATTTTGATATATCATACGCCCAAAACGGAGCTACGGATGCGGAGATACGAGGTCTCGAACAGGAGCATATGGAGTAAAAATTCTAGGGACTTAGCAAAAAAATCAACCTCCAGATTAGATCTAGGGTTTTACTGTAGCTCTTCGCGACACTGTAGCAGATCGGCGCCGGAGAAGGACGCCGGAGGAGAGGAGGGGCTCGCCGGCCGGTGGAGGGGCGGCCGGATCGGCCCGGTCGCCGGCGGTGGAGGCGGCGGGCGGCTCGGCGGCGGAGTCCCGAGGCGGGGCCGGGCGAGGCGGCGGGCGGCGATGGCGGCGGTGGTGGCTCCGGCCACCGGAGCTACGGGCGGCGGCGGTCGGGCCACGGCCACCTCTGGCCCGGGAGGAGGAGGAAGGGGGCCGGCGCGCGGGCTAGGCGGGCCCGGCGGCGGCGATGTGGGCGCGGCCCACGTGGCGGCGGACTGGGACGGGGGGCGGCGGCGGACGTTGTCCGGTCGATCCGGGTCGTCGGTGGCGGGGGGGGGGGGGGGGGGGGGTTGATCTTTTTTTTTCGGAGGAGGACGGGGAGGAATCTGAGATCCGAATGGGGGGTGTATATATAGGCATAAGTGGAGCTAGGAGAGTCCAAATGAGGTGCGGTTTTCGGCCACGCGATCGTGATCGAACGCTCTAGGACATGGAGCAGAGTTTGGTGGGTTTTGGGCCAAATTGGAGGGGTGTTGGGCTGCAACACACACGAGGCCTTTTCGGTCCCTCGGTTAACCGTTGGAGTATCAAACGAAGTCCAAATGATACGAAACTTGACAGGCGGTCTACCGGTAGTAAACCAAGGCCGCTTGGCAAGTCTCGGTCCAATCCGGAAATGTTTAATCCCCACACACGAAAGAAAGCTAGAAATGACCACCGGAGGAGAACGAAGCGCCGGAATGCAAAACGGACAACGGGGAAAATGCTCGAATGCATGAGAGAACACGTATGCAAATGCAATGCACATGACATGATATGAGATGCATGAAAAGAAAACAACACACGGAGACAAAGACCCGAACCCGAGAAATAAATATAACTTAGCGCCGGAAACGGCAAGAGTTGGATACAATATGGAAAGTATATCGGGGTGTTACAACACTCCACCACTACGAAAAGATCTCGTCCCGAGATCTAGGACTGAAAGAACTCCGGGTACTCAGAACGGAGGTGATCCTCGCGTTCCCAGGTAGCTTCACGGTCGGAATGGTGAGACCACTTGACTTTGAGAAATTTGATTGACTTGTTGCGAGTCTTGCGTTCAGTCTCTTCAAGAATAGCAACTGGGTGCTCACGATAGAGAGATCTTCTTGGAGCTCAATGTCCTCGAAGTTGACGGTGCGTTCAGGCGTCTTGAAGCACTTTCGGAGTTGGGAGACATGGAACACATCATGAACATTGGCAAAGTTTGAAGGAAGCTCGAGCTGATAGGCGAGGTCGCCTCTCTTGCTAGCAATCTTGAAAGGCCCGACATATCTGGGGGCAAGCTTCCCTTTGATACCGAAGCGACGAGTACCTTTCATAGGAGAGACGCGGAGGTAAACGTGATCTCCGATCTCGAAAGCCAAATCACGGTGCTTACTATCATAGTAGCTCTTCTGGCGGGATTGGGCTGCTTTGAGGTTATCTCGAATGACTTTGCACATTCTCTGCCTCTGTGATTAAGTCATTTCCGAGTTGACGTTCACCGGTTTCAGACCAGTTGAGAGGGGTACGCACTTCCTGCCATACAGAATTTCAAATGGGGCCTTGCCCGAACTTGCTTGAAAACTGTTGTTGTAGGGAATTCAGCATAAGGAAGACAATCTCCCACTTCATGCCGAAGGAGATCACACAAGCCCTGAGCATATCTTCAAGAATCTGGTTGACACGCTCGACTTGACCGCTTGTTTGAGGATGGAAAGCAGTGCTGAAACGGATGTTGGTGCCCATGGCCTTCTGAAAAGAATCCCAAAACTTGGAGGTAAAGATGCTGCCACGGTCTGAAGATATCACTTGAGGAATACCGTGCAGAGAGACAATGCGAGAGGTATAGAGTTCCGCCAATTGAGCTGCAGTGATCGACTCTTTGATAGGCAGAAAGTGAGCCACTTTGGTGAGCTTGTCGATGACAACAAATATAGCATCATTGCCACGCTTGGACTTTGGAAACCCAGTCACGAAGTCCATTTCAATGTGGTCAAACTTCCATTCTGGAATGGCAAGAGGTTGGAGGAGACCAGCTGGCCTTTGGTGTTCTGCCTTCACTCTTCTACAGACATCACATTCATTCACGAATTGACGATCTCGCTTCATTCGAGTCCACCAATAGCTGCTTAAGGTCCTGATACATCTTCGTGCTCCCAGGGTGGATGGAGAGAGAATTGTGAGCCTCGTTCATGATCACTTTACGAAGTTCACCTTTGGGCACAACAATTCGATCCTCGAAGAAGAGAGTGTCCTTGTCATCAAGGCGGTAGCACTTGTACTTGGACTGACTCTTGGCAATCCCAATCTTCACCTTTTTCACCATAGCATCAAGAAGCTGGGCTTGGCGAATCTGGTCTCTAAGGTAGGAGAGACTTGAAGGTTGGCGAGGAAACCTTGAGGAACAATTTGAAGATTCAGTTTGCGGAAAGCTTCACAAAGCTCGAGTTGATAAGGCTTAAGAATCAGACTGTTGCAATATGCTTTCCTGCTCAAAGCGTCAGCAATCACATTAGCCTTGCCTGGAGTATACTCAATACTCGGATTGTACTCTTGAATCATTTCGACCCATCGAGTCTGCCTGAGGTTGAGATTAGGTTGGGTGAAGATGTACTTGAGACTCTTGTGATCAGTGAAAATGTCCACTTTCCTTCCCAATAGAAGATGTCTCCAAGTCAACAAAGCGTGCACAACTGCCGCCAACTCGAGATCATGAGTGGGGTAGTTCTTCTCATTAGGCTTCAACTGGAGAGAGGTTATAAGCAACAATTTTCTTCTCTTGCATCAAAACAGCACCAAGACCTTGGAGAGAGGCATCACAAAAGACCTCGTACGGCTTGGTTTCATCAGGCGGAGTCAGAACTGGAGCAGTGATCAACTTCTCTTTCAAAGTGTTGAAAGCAATATCACACTCCGGAGACCAAACGTACTTGACGTGCTTCTGAAGAAGATTTGAGAGAGGCTTGGCGATCTTAGAAAAGTTTTCAACGAATCTTCTGCAATAGCTTGCGAGACCGAGGAAACTGCGGAGTTGCTTCACGTTCTGAGGAGGTTCCCAATTCACAATTGCGGATACCTTCTCGGGATTCATGGAAATGCCCTTGGCAGAGATGATATGACCAAGATAAAGAACCTCATAGAGCCAAAATTCACACTTGGAGAACTTGGCATAGAACTGATGTTCCCTGAGTTTATCGAGAACCAAACGCAAGTGCTTGGCATGATCTTCCTTGTTCTTCGAGAAAACCAGAATGTCATCGAGATAGACCAAAACGAAGTCATTGGTGTAGGCGTTGAAGATGAAATTCATCATGCGAGAGAACGTCGGAGGAGCGTTGGCGAGGCCAAAAGACATGACAGTGTATTCATATGAACCAAAGCTTGTTCTAAACGCCGTCTTGGGAATATCTTGCTCACGAATACGAATCTGATGATAACCCATACGGAGATCAAGCTTGGAGAATACTTGGGCACCCTTGAGTTGTTCGAACAGCTCGTTGATGTTGGGAAGTGGGTATTTGTTCTTGATGGTCTTCTTGTTCACTGGACGGTAATCAACACAAAGTCGACTCGCTCCATCCTTCTTCTTCACAAAAAGAACACCACAACCCCACGCAGAAGTACTAGGCCGGATGAGACCCAATATTTCTTGCTCATCGAGTTGTTTCTTCAACTCCTTCAACTCTTCGGGGCCGAGCTTGTAGGGACGTTTGCACACAGGTTCCGTACCGGGCTCAAGTTCAATAACAAATTCAACCGGCCGGTTTGGAGGCATCCCTGGGAGTTCTTCTGGAAAAACGTCTTGATACTCACAAACAACCGGAATCTGCGAAATAGCATCCAATTCACCCTTCTCATTGAGAGAAAACAACCGGATGGTATTATCCCGAGCAGCAAAGACAATGACATCCTCAGACGAATGAGTCAGTTGAATCTGCTTGGCTGCACAATCAAGATGTGCCTTGTGCTTAGAAAGCCAATCCATCCCGAGAATAAGATCAATATCCGAGTCACCGAGAACCGTTGGAGAAGATAGAAACTTGTAGTCACCCAAAGTGATAGAAACCTCCGGAGCAATGGAGTTAGCCTGCATGCGCTTACCGGGAGAGACAACTGCTAAAGGACTAGGCAAAATTTGCAAAGGCAACCCATGCTTAGATGAAAACGGTCTCGAGATGAAACAGTGCGATGCACCCGTGTCAAAAAGAACTTTTGCAGGAATATCGTTAACAGGAAGGTTACCCATGATCACATCTGACGAGTCCTCTGCCTGAGCTGCATTCATCAAGTTGACCTTGGCGGACTTGGGGTTATGCTTGACCACAGCTGTATTTGCCGATCTCACAGGAGGAGGAGGAGGAAGACGCCTCTGGTTGGTACACTTGTTGGCATAGTGGCCCTTCTGTTGGCACTTGTTGCACGTGACCTCTGAGAGCGGACGGTGATACGGAGCACTCGATCTTGGAGCTTGAGACGAAGTCTTGTTCTGAAAGCCTGGGTTGGGTGGGGGGGAAGAACCACTGCCAGCTTTGCTCTTCTGCTGATACGGCTGACGGAACGGAGGAGGAGGAGGAAGCCAAAGCTTCTGCTGCTTGGCCACTTGAGTAGAGGAAGAAGGAGTAACATCTCTGACGCGCTTCCTGGAAGCATCACACCTCAACTGAGCAGCCTCTTGCTTCAGTGCCATGTTGTAGAACTCATCGTGTCTCAAGGGCTCGAAGAGAACAAGAGCGAGCTGAATATCTTCTCTGAGACCACCCCTGAACTGATATATCATACTCTTCTCATCAGGCACGTCCTGCTTGGCAAAGCGGGCAAGTTTCTGGAACAATTTGTTGTAGTCATAGACAGACAAAGAGCCTTGCTTCAGATTGCGGAATTCCTCACGCTTGCTTTCAACCACGCTCTGCGGAATGTGATGAGCTCGGAAATCTCGACGGAAATCATCCCAAGTGATAACACGTTCACCTCTGGAATCCTTGTACTGCTGGAACCATTCTGCAGCTTGATCTTTGAGTTGGAAGGAAGCGAACTTCACAAAGTCCTCAGGCCTGACGTTGCTGGACTCGAAATGCTTACACAGATCCACAAGCCAATCGTAAGCATCAGTTGCCTCAACACAATTACTGAAAGTCTTTGGCCCGTTAGCAAGGAACTGGTTGAGTGTAGCAAAGTGACTCTGATTGCTGCCTTGATTCCCTTGACTGCCTTGATTGCGATCTTGGAGAATTTGCATGATCAGCTGAGTGTTTGCATTGGTTGCGGCCATCACAGCTTGCCATGCCTCTGGAGGAGGTGGAGGCGGTGGCGGATCAGGATTCGGAGTCGTGCGCGTTGGAGGAGCCATCCTGAAGAGGTTGACCACCATTAGCACATTGACAGATAAATATTGAAGCCGAATCCAACGGAATGAAAATTGCAACATATAGTCTTCACATCCGAACAAAATGAACGAGTGCATTCCTCTTCAAATGGTCACATATCCATAAATTGAGAAGCCACGACGAATCAGGTAGAAGGGGTACAACAACGAGGGATGGAATCAACATATGACGTCGAAGCAAAACGAATGCCACAACTCGAAATAAAACCAAGGGTTGGCTTGCGGAATAAGCCGGAACACACATATGATAGAAATTTCGTCCGAAGTTTTCGTGGTGGGACCTACACGGGCTCGATCGTACAGCACCATCATGTACAAGGCAGTGCACATGACCTACGAAGCGTCCCCGAGTTAGCATAGCCAAGGACTCTTTAAGACACAACGAGACCACTGTAAAATCGACCGTGAATAGACGAACCACTAGACGTCGAACCCCAATTTCATATCATACATCTGTGGGAAAGATATCCTAAGGCTACTTGAATTCCCACCTATGAAATTCCCGAACCTTTCCGGTTATGCAATCAGGTGTTGGGGATATAGGGGAAGCATAATATCTCACCCAAACTAGCAAATCCTACATCCAGCTGTATCCATCCTTCAACACATAACCAAGAAAACTTCGGAAACCCATCTATCTCAACCTTCGAAAAGCATCCGTTATACAAGTTATGGCGATAGTCCCGAACTCCCGCCCCAGTACTGGGTGGCGTCAAGGTTATCTCACCAACGAACTGCATAAAGGATATTTTCGATGTCGCGCACAAATCTCAAGTACACCAGAATTGCAACGATAAAATTGTGACGACAACACCTCGGAGCTCAACTCCCCGGGACACTGCCACAACCCCTAAAGACAGGAGGCACCAAGAACAATGTTCTCGTCACAAAACCATCGGAACAAATCCAAAATACTCGCGTGATCCTAAAATTTTTTTAGTGAAATTTGAGAAGAGAAGAGTCAAAACTCTACGTCAGGATGCCTTACCAGAGCGATGAGGAGACTGGGAAGTAAAAAGAATTCCTAACTCTCCGATATATAATTCCTAAGTGACTCAAAACATTTTTCTAGACACAACTCGGCTTCTAAAAACGATCAAGCAATGGGGGCTCCTAAGGTCGGGGAAGGCTCTGATACCAACTTGTAACGCCCTCGATGCGGCTATATCTCCCACGTGTCGAGGCACGACTTAGAGGCATAACCGCATTGAAAGTAATGTCGCAAGTCGGGAAATCATTACACATCCCATGTACATAAATAATATAAAGGGGAGAAACGTAGTTGGCTTACACTCGCCACGTCACATCAAAGTACATAAATAACATCCATCATGCAAATCACTCATGTCCCGACTACGGTGCCAAAATAGAAAAGACCCCCAACATGAGACAAGGCCCTGAATCGATAACCCCAACTAGGAACCACTACTGATCATCCGGAAAAGACACGTAGTATCACTGAGAGTCCTCATCGAACTCCCACTTGAGCTCGTAATCGTCAACTGGAGCAGAAACGCCTGGACCTGCATCTGGAGTTGTACTATCTGTGAGCCACAGGGACTCAGCAATCTCACACCCACGCGATCAAGACTATTTAAGCTTATAGGACAGGTACGACAATATAAGTGGAGCTGCAGCAAGCGACTAGCATTTATGGTGGCTAACTTATACGCAAATGAGAGCGAGAAGAGAAGGCGAAGCACGAGCGAGAAGCTAAAGGAACATCCTGCGCAAGCATAACTCCAACACCGTGTCCACTTCCCGGACTCTGCCGAGAAGAGGCCATCACGGTAACACACACGGTTGATTTATTTTAATTAAGTTTAGTTAAAGTTATCTACAACCGGACATTAACAAATTCCCATCTGCCCATAACCGCGGGCACGGCTTTCGAAAGTTCAATCCCTGCAGGGGAGTCCCAACTTAGCCCATGACAAGCTCTCACGGTCAACGAAGGAATAGACCTCCTCCCAAGACGTTCCGATCAGACTCGGTATCTCGGTAACTCGAGAAACTTCGACAGGTTAAAACAAGACCAGCAACACCGCCCGAATGTGCCGACAAATCCCGATAGGAGCTACACATATCTCTTTCTCAGGGCACACTCAGATTGTCTTATTTACGGGTAGGCCAGCCCAGAGTTGCCCCTGGTGGCCACCGGTAGCTGACAGGTGGACCAACACTCAGAGAAGCACTGGCCCGGGGGGGTTAAAATAAGATGACCCTTGAGTCTGCAGAACCCAAGGGAAAGAAAAGGCTAGGTGGAAAATGGTAAAACCAAGGTTGGGCATTGCTGGAAAAGCTTTAATCAAGGCGAAATATCAAGGGGTTCCCATTATAACCCAACCGCGTAAGGAACGCATAATCCGGGAACATAACACCGATATGACGTAAACTAGGGCGGCAAGAGTGGAACAAAACACTAGGCGAGAGGCCGAGCCTTCCACCCTTTACCAAGTATATAGATGCATTAAGATAACATAGCAATATAATGATATCCCAACAAGTGAATAAATGTTCCAACGAGGAACGGCCTCCAATCTTCACCTGCAACTATCAACGCTATAAGAGGGGCTGAGCAAAGCGGTAACATAGCCAAACAACGGTTTGCTAGGACAAGGTGGGTTAAAGGTTCAACATGGCAATTGGGAGGCTGACAAGAAAAAGGTAGGCATCATAGCATTGGCATAGCAAGAGCGAGCAAACTAGCATAGCAAAGATAGTAGTGATTTCGAGGGTATGATCATCTTGCCTGCATAGTTGTCAGAGTTGACTGGATCCTCACAAGCAAACTCAATGGGATCCTCGGTAGCAAACTCGTCTCCCGGATCTACCCAAACAAGACAAAAAAGCAACAAGGATACAATCAACCACGTGCAAGACCAAGCAATATGATGAAATGATGATATGCTATGCGGGATGCGATGTGGGATACAAAATGCAAGATATAACAGGAAATACATGAACCTGGCCTCAACTTGGAATTCCAAGGGTGCCACTGGATAGAGGGGATGAAATCTCTTGAAAATGATATAAAGATCATTGGAATCGGAGTTACGGTTTGGAAATGGCAAGCGTTTTAAGATATGACACCGGTCTGCGATTTTCAGCAAGTAGGCATCTAAATGCAACGAAATGAACATGCTACAGCCACCAAACATGAAAAAAAATGCATGGAAGTGATGTACACAAGATGGTTAACAAAACACTAGCACTGAGCTATAGGCAAATTCATCCATTAAGAGGTTCAAACAAGCATGGCAAAAATGAATATGCAAAACAGATTCCAGACTTAGTGAAATTGACACTAGCCTGAAATTTCAGATCACGAAGCCCTCTTCGGAGCAGCAAAACAGCATGATACATGACCTGAACATGACAAGTAAGAACATGGCATGGAGTTACTCAACTAGCTTAACAAAAGACCCAAAGTGACCTGGGGCCAAAAGGGTTCACAAAATACTCTACCGAGCTCACGAACATAGCTCGAATACAATCAGTTTTCAGACTTAGTGAAAACTGAGACATGCTGAAATATAACTCACGAAGGCATGTAAACGAGCTCGATGCACTCACCACGCTGCAAGTCATGGCAAGGCAGGAATACAACCATTAAGAAGGCACAAAATAAAAGGTAGACATGGCAAGAACAATGGCATAGCATACACGGATCAACTACAACAACGCCGGCAAAATCGCAAACGAGTTGACGATCTGCCCAGATTCACCATGAAGCAAAAGTTGAGCTCGATTGAGGCAACCTAGAGCACTCCACATATGCAAACAAAGACATGGATGGATAGAGCATAACAAAAATATCAAAACTCCCTTACTGATCATCCTCAAAAGAGGCACGTATCACTAGGAAACAAGCTGGATATATAGCATCATGAACTAAAATATCCCAGACTTGGTGAAAATCACTAAGTCCCTGAAATCAGCAATCTCAGGTACCTCTCTTCGCAAGCTTGCACAAGACAACACACACATCCTAAAAATGCATGGGTGGCACCTCTGGAAATAAGACAAAATGCTTAACAATTCATCCCAAAGGGGCACATGTATATAATGCACGAATTAAACATGGCAAAAATGACAAAAGTGCAAGATGAACTAATGGATCTGCAATTTAACTCACGAAGCCTCCTTCTAATAGTATTTTGGGCAACAAGATGACCTCAAATGCAAATGATGCAATTGAATGAAATGATGTACATGTCGAGGCGAAGATTTTGATATATCATATGCCCAAAACGGAACTACGGATGCAGAGATACGGGGTCTCGAACAGGAGCATATGGAGTAAAAATTCTAGGGACTTAGCAAAAAAATCAACCTCCCAGATTAGATCTAGGGTTTTACTGTAGCTCTTCGCGACACTGTAGCAGATCGGCGCCGGAGAAGGACGCCGGAGGAGAGGAGGGGCTCGCCGGCCGGTGGAGGGGCGGCCGGATCCGGCCCGGTCGCCGGCGGTGGAGGCGGCGGGCGGCTCGGCGGCGGAGTCCCGAGGCGGGGCCGGGCGAGGCGGCGGGCGGCTCGGCGGCGGAGTCCCGAGGCGGGGCCGGGCGAGGCGGCGGGCGGCGATGGCGGCGGTGGTGGCTCCGGCCACCGGAGCTACGGGCGGCGGCGGTCGGGCCACGGCCACCTCTGGCCCGGGAGGAGGAGGAAGGGGCCGGCGCGCGGGCTAGGCGGGCCAGGCGGCGGCGATGTGGGCGCGGCCCACGTGGCGCGCGCGGATTGGACGGGAGGCGGTGGCGGCGGACGTTGTCCGGTCCGATCCGGACACGTCCGTCGGTGGCGGGGGGGGGGGGGGGGGGGGGGGGGGGGGGGGGGGGGGGGGGGGGGGGGGGGGGGGGGGGGGTTGATCTGTTTTTTTTTGGAGGAGGACGGGGAGGAATCTGAGATCCGAATGGGGGGGTGTATATATAGGCATAGAGGGAGCTAGGAGAGTCCAAATGAGGTGCGGTTTTCGCCCACGCGATCGTGATCGAATGCTCTAGGACATGGATCAGAGTTTGGTGGGTTTTGGGCCAAATTTGAGGGGTGTTGGGCTGCAACACACACGAGGCCTTTTCGGTCCCTCAGTTAACCGTAGGAGTATCAAACGAAGTCCAAATGATACGAAACTTGACAGGCGGTCTACCGGTAATAAACCAAGACCGCATGACAAGTCTCGGTCCAATCCGGAAATGTTTGAAACCCACACACAAAAGAAAGCTAGAAATGACCACCGGAGGAGAACGAAGCGCCGGAATGCAAAACGGACAACGAGGGAAATGCTCGAATGCATGAGATGAACACGTATGCAAATGCAATGCACATGATGACATGATATGAGATGCATGAAAACGAAAAACAACACACGGAGACAAAGACCCGAACCCGAGAAATAAATATAACTTAGCGCCGGAGACGGCAAGAGTTGGATACAAATATGGAAAGTATATCTGGGGCGTTACACATGTCTCAGGGCTTATTTGTGATTATGTAGGCTCCTTGGATTTTTAGCTTCTTTTATGGACATTTATCAGCGTAATGACCTAAATCCTTGCACGTGAAACATGTGATATTTCTCAGGTCCTTTTCTGTAGAAATTGGATTGTTCTGGGGATGCCTTCATTTTCTCTTCCTGGATTTCCACTACACCACGACACTACAATAGCGACATGCATCTGTTGGCATAAGTGCACATTAGCGACACGTTGTCTGTCCAAAACAACACCGACACATCAATTGTCAAAGTTTTGGCTAAGCCCATCTTATCTCTTTCTCTGCCCGGCCACTCCTTCTCTCTCTCCCACGCCACACACTCTCCCACCTAAACCTAAATCTAGGTCACCTGCCGCCGCCTGACTTGCCGGCCGATTTGCTCGTGTTGTTGCCGCATCTCCCACCACCAGCTGCGCCTCCCAAAGCCTCCTTCTAGCATGTGCTGCTTTCCCATGTTCCAACACCAAGGTGACGCCTCAACAGAAGCCATGGGAGGAGAAAAGGGAGGGAGATCCTCCGTGATCGAAGCAGGCCAGACGGCGACCATGGCACACCCAGATCGTCCAGCGCCGTTGACGTCGAGCTCCTCCGCTCCCAGTGCCAGATCCGCCTCAGCCTCCATCTCCACAACCATGCACCTACAGCCACCATGGAAGGTCTCCTCCCCGCCCCTATCTCCCCCGGACTGTTGGTTAGTCTTGTTTTGGCTGCTCGCCTCCCTGATGTGGTTTCCTCACGCGCGTGTAGGTGCTCTGTGTGCTTGCTTCTTCCCTTCCTAGGACGCCGCTGCTCCGACGCCATGGACAATTGTAAGAATTTATCCTCTCTCCCCATCTTCTCGTCTCCTTCCTCCGGACTGTATTTGCTTAATGCACCACAGTAATTATTTCTTCAGAGAGGAGAAGAGGACATGTCTTGGAACCCAAATTTCCTTCATGAACAAATGAAGCACAATCCTTTGCAGTAGCTGAAGTTTCAGACTGAATACATTACATTGTAGCACCTGAAGTTTCATATTGAATATATTATGTTGGCCACCTGTATTTGGAAAATTTACCTGATGTAGCATGTACATTTAGTTTCCTAGAAGGCCATTGCACTTGTCATTAATTAGCAACTCACATTCCAAAAGTGCTGGTGGAAAATTATGAAATTAGTAGTGCAGTTTGCATCTTTGTAACAGAACATGTTATAAGATCAATATTAACCATAAAAATTGTATTCTCTATGTAGTGTATGGGAATTTTTAAGTGATTATGTGAATATACTTTTTCTTCGGTTGTGCATCAGATTTCACAATCATTATTTATTTATTTTAGAGACGGGAAAATGCAGAGAGAGATTATGGGGTGTGGTGGCCATTAGTTGCTTCCGCTATATGTTGACCTACTTGCCTTTCCTTTCACTATACATGCAGCCAAAATTTGTGGGGGGTGTTATATAGGCTAGCAACTGATTATATTGTAGACCATCTGCTCGCAGCTTTTCTAGGATTGTTTTTATTGCCTCAGGGTCCATATGAAACATATTTCCCTTTTGATAATCTGGACATGTAATTTCCTAAGAGCTAGCTCCAAAACAAGACATTGAAATCTTAGTTTCTTGGATGTTTGGAACATCAATTGAGTACCCTTAGTAATAACCAGAAACCATATTCTCAATATACTGATATTTATTGTTGAACGTGCCTTTTGCTTTTGAAATGGTAATTATTACTTAGCATGTGATGTTGCTTAGTAATAAAATAAACCGTATTTTAGTGTTTTCATTTTCCTCAATTACCAAGTTTAGCGTCCACCTTTTTTTATCTAATACACTCCATTATACTCAAATATGTTCTTTACAACCCACACGTGTTTCATTTTTTCTGCTAACAGGAGAGTACCACATTTGTGTAGACTTCCTGTGGCGACCTGACCTCAGACGGTCAAGTCTCTCTGCTTAAGTGTCATCCCTGGATCGGTATTGCTGACACACACAGTACTCGAGGAATTATAACAGAGTTCAATCACACACTTATTACATCGAGTGTCTCATAAAGAGTACTTATTACAATAATATGGCTAAGGCCATCTAAAATAAGATAATTGTGGAAGCGTCGAGGATAAATGAGTCCATCCAACTCCACGTTAATACCGAATGCATGACAACGACCTAGCGCACCTTACACTTCGTCTAAAAATTCTGCAACATAATACGTTGCAGCCATGTAGGTCAGCACATGGAATATGCTAGCAAGATAACACCAAAGAGCAAAGAACAAATAACATCTATCACTACATTCAAATTTGGCTGGTGGAGGCTCTACGGTTATCATTTGCATAAAGCTAGTTTTTCCCTACAACAAAGGAATATATTTTATTTAACTACAAAGTTTGTTGAAAATATTGAGAAGGTACCCCCAACTCAATCCCAAATTAACATTAATACCCCAACAAATTCATTAAGTAAAGTGATGAGATCAACATAGTAATTCAAGTACCAGATACTCAAGATGTCCATAACCAGGGACATGGCTAACCATGATTAGATTGTACACTCTACAGAGGTTTGCGCACTTTTCCCCACAAGATCGATCTCCTCCATTGTATATCTCGCACTACATGATGATTGAGAAATGGATGACCGAGACACAGTCTTTCCGAAGAGGTCCCCTTAACTGATAGATAGGCCAGTACACCTACAACCCCCTACATCTGCTAGCTCATCATGCAAATGATTCCCACAACTTACTCAACTATGCTAGAGCCCATAATGGCTAGTGGCTGCACACGGAAGTTTCTAGCATGAATAACATTATGATCCCTTTGAGCCTGGGAGCGAACCATAGGATGTTCACACGGGTTCCTCGGGATTTCCTCGGACAACACTGGTATATCCCCAGGTGCCCACAACCAATCCACCCAGATGTGTATTAAAGTAGCCACCTTAAGTTCCCTTAATTAATAATAACTCTCACATCTTTCATGAATCTCTGAAACCAATCCATGTCTACAAGCATAGCATAGCAGTATAAGCATAATGTAGTAACACCCAGGGTTTGAATATGAGACAATAGGTTCCTACCTCATCAACTACTTCCCAATACCCACATGTTATCAAATCCTACTCATTCAATGGTTGAGGGTTGAAACTAATGCATAAAATTGGGTAATAAAGGGATATGATCAAAGTTTTACTTGCCTTGTTGACGTTCGAAAAACCCTAGTGATTCGTAGTACCAAGCATCGCACTCCGGAAACTCTATCATGAACAAACAATAGCATACATAAGCACTCAAGCATAATATGCAAAGGTAAAACCAAAATAAAAGATCTAAACTAAAAGCTCAAGTGAAGAGCTTCGTTTTCCAAAAATAATCAATCAAATCAGAGTTACAAAACTCAAACTATGATCAAAAGAAGTTCGAAATCAAATCTGCTTGAAACCAAATTTCAAATTTCCAAAATCATATTCAAGTTGACTATCTGGATAGAGGGGAACAAGACAAATATTATGGCATTTGTTTCAATGGATTTGGATATACGAGCAAAAAGTAGTGAGGGTTTGAAGATCAGGGACTAATCTATAAAGAAACTATTCACAGATAGGTCCCTAGCCGAAAATAAACAAAAAAAGAAAAATCTATCAGACGAACGTCCGCTAACAGAGTCTAATGAATGAATTCGTTAGCAAAAAAACGAATCGAGTGAACGTTCGCTATTTAATCTAACCGAATAAAAATAAATTGATCTAAAAGAAAAACCGGAAAAACTAAAGAACCGGATCGGTTTTTTACCCGTTCGGCGGTTTTCGGTGAAAACCGACTGCAGATTGGGAACGGCCGCGGTGGCGGGTAACTCCAGCGAGCGGGGTGGCGAGCGTCGATGCGGCGCGGATCCGGCGTCGGCGGGAGGCGGCGCGGGCGGCGTGCGGCTGCGAGGCGCGGCTCGGGTGGCGTGCGGCAGCAGCGGGTGAGCAACGATGGCGGCGAAACAAAGCGGTGGCGGCGTAGCGTCGGCGGGATGCGGGGCTACAGCGACGGCTTGGTGAGGAGGACGGGGTGGCAGGGTGGCGGCTTTTAAGGAGGGGCAGGGGTGCAGCGGCTTGGTGGAGGGGGCAAGCCAAGGGGAGTCCTGTTGGTGTCAAAACCGGCGGATCTCGGGTAGGGGGTCCCGAACTGTCCGTCTAAGGTCGATGGTAACAGGAGACAAGGGACACGGTGTTCACCCAAGTTTGGGCCCTCTCTATGGAGGTAATACCCTACGTCCTGCTTGATTGATATTGATGAATATGAGTATTACAAGAGTTGATCTACCTCGAGATCGTAATGGCTAAACCCTAGAGGTCTAGCTTGTATGGCTATGATAATGAATCTGTCCTATCCGAACTAAGTCCTCCGGTTTATATGGACACCGGAAGGATCTGCGGTTACAAAAGATCGGTTACAAAGAAGGGAATCTACATGTTCGGTCGCCAAGCTTGCCTTCCACGCCAAGGAGAGTCCCATCCGTACACGGGTGCAGTCTTCGGTCTTCGTATCTTCACGGCCCATCAGTCCGGCCCATGGCCAAAAGGCCGGACGCCCAAGGACCCATTAGTCTAGGACTCCCTTAGTAGCCCCTGAACCTGGCTTCAATGACAAGGTATCCGGGGCGTAGTGCTATCTTCGGCATTGCGAGGCGGGTTCCTCCTTCCGAACTCCAAAATACTCTTCGGACGAATTGATCGTGTCCGGACCTGTAACACACACCACACACAATTGTAGAGAGAATACAACAATCCATGAGTCCAATCCAGTGACAACTTTTTACAACATGACATCACGTCCGTCCGGTCATAATTTCGAACCGTTTTTCGTCTGCTGCTCCACGTTTCGAGATGTGGTTGCCATTGGCACGGCTTGTCAAAGCAGAGATCGTGTCCCCTTATCGCGGGATTCTCATCAATACGAGCGTGGGTAACCCAACCGTGTCGTTTATACAACCCTTGGGAGCAGGAGAATTTTGAGGCGAGTGGGGTGGCATTCAATATTCACTTCCCTTATAAGAAGATAAGATTCCTCCTTCTTCCCCCACGCCTTCTTCCTGCCTTTCCACTCTTGAGCTCTAGCGCCCAAGTTCTCATCTGTTCCCCACTTGAGAAAGCACTCAACCATGTCCGTATCTGGAGCTGGTGGCAAGTGGATGGCTTCTTCTATCAAGAAGAAAGACATCAAGGAGCTTCAAGAGGCCGGATACCTGGCCAAGGAGATCGTTCACCGTCTCCCGGCCGAAGGACAGATCGTCCCTACCCAGAGCCCCATGAGAGGATCGTATTTCTCACACATTTCGTCTGTGGGCTTGGATTCCCTCTCCACCCGTTGGTCCGCGGACTGATGTTTTACTACGGGCTTGACTTCCATGATCTAGCCCCCAACTTTGACCTCAACATCTTAGCATTTATAGTCGTTTGCGAGGCTTTCCTCCGTATCCCGCCTCACTTCGGCCTATGGCTGAAGACGTTCAATGTAAAGCCGAAGGTGGTGACAGGCCAACAGGCAGAGTGCGGAGGCGCCATGGTGGGCAAGATGCCCAACGTCACATGGCCCGAAGGCTCCTTTGTGGAGACTGTAAAGGGGTGGCAGTCGGGGTGGTTCTACATCACTGAGCCGCGCGACACCAACTAGGCGGCGGCCCCTGAATTTCGATCTGGAGCTCCGCTGCGGCTCACCTCCTGGCAAGAGAAGGGCCTCGCCTGGGGCTCTTCGAGCGAGCTGACTGGGCTCCAGACTTGTGTTCAGAACATGATAACCAAGAGGATCAAACTCATCAACATGATCCAGGTTATGCTCATTCGATGGATCCTTCTGTGCCAACGCCGGACTTGCTATTTGTGGGAGTTCGATCCGGCCAAGCACCAGACGCTACTAGAGCTCTTCGGTAGAACGCACGAAGATATCTGGAAAGTGCTCTTCAAGGCCGGCGAGACACCACCGCCCACGATCGAAGATCGTGGGCTCAGCTTAAAGCGCCATGCCAATTCGGTAAGTTCTTTCATGTATTCAAGGTATAGCCTTTACTGGCATATTTTGGGGAGGACTCTAAGCCTTCCTATCAATTTTCAGGCCTGGATCGACATAGCGGCGTGGATTAATTGTACAGATCCACTTCCTGATGATGAGGAAACCCCACTCTAATTAAGATGCTATTTCCAGCACCTTATGATGTGCCGGAGAAGAAGGCTAAGAAGACAGCCAAAGGGAGCAGGAGTGGCCTTCACCAAAAGGGTGCTTCGGACATGTCGACCGACGACGAGACTGACTCTTCGGTCGCCGAAGACGATGGTGAGGAGGAAGAAGAAGGCGGCTTAACCCCGGAGGGGGGGAAAGAAGAAAAGAGAGGCCTACACAAATTTGGAGGCGAAGGTGCCCAAGAGGGGGAAGGGCTCCCTTGCGGATAACTCCGCATGGGATGTCGAAAGAAGTCCGGAGCGAACGCCTCGGAGCAAGCCTCGGGCTGCCTCGTAAGTACCAAAACCTTATGCACCTCCCAATAACTGGCCTTTCTAGTTTATAATATTAATATTTTTAAACTATGCCATTATAGTCCGACCCGCGACAGCTCCCCGCGATCCTCGACAAAGGATTTGCTAGACTCAAAGGAGATGGCTAGCATGTCTCCGCTGCCCGCTCATTCTGCCTCACCCAAGGGTGATGACGAGGTGGCGTCCCAAAGGATCTTCCCAGACTAGGGGGAGGTTCTAGAAATCGTTAAGGTGGCGCTGCAGGATGACTCCTCGGCTGCCGGACACATGGGGGAAAAAGCCCCCATGGGGACTGGTAGTGGGGGCCAAGCTCTCTTCGGCCCTCAGCCGGATACCATTCCGGAGACCTACACGGCTCCGGAGTCAAGCGAATGGCCTTCCCCAAAAGGAGGAGGTGTGCCTGTTCCACCGATGACCTCTGTCCAACCAGAGGCACCGGACAATCTGCTGGAAGCGCTGCGAGGCACCTCCATTGTGGATGAGCACCATGTCCTTATGGGTACAGTGATCGAAAAGGCTCAGTCCAACAAAGGCGGACTAATCGAGGCCTGCACTAGCCTTTTAACAGGCTTTGAGGTAACAATTGTAGAAAAAATATCACAATGTGGACAGTAGCCCCTGATGCTCTGTTTGGTGTCCGAAAAGGAAAAGCCGAACAGGGGATCAAAATAATTTTCATAGGAGTCTAACATAATATGTCTATGTGAATAAGCAGGCATCGCTGCTGGCTGATGCCGCTCACACTGCGGAGGTCTCCGGACTGAAGCAGAACCTGGAGCGGGCGGAAAAAGAGCTCGGCCTCGTGAAGAAGCAGCTGGAGGACATCAAAGGTATGCAGTAACCTGCGTGTATGTTGAGGAAGGATGAATGGTTCGTGCGGACTAAAGTGCCATGAACTTTATTAGGGGCCACGACCGAGGTGGTGGCCCTCAAGAAGGCATTAGAGAAGCCCGAGGACAAAGTGGCCAAGGAACGCACCGCGTGTGAGAAGCACGAGGCCCGGGCGGCGAGGTTCAGCAAGAGCTCCAGGACGCCATCAAGAAGTGCGAGTCCTTGGACCATGATTCTAAGACGCAAGCGTCCGAACTTGCGAAGGCCCTCCAGAGCACGTAGGAGGCTTGAGCCGAAGCCCAAAGCGCCCTTTGGGAAATCCAGGCGGCCTGGAAGATCGCGGCGGGTAAGGCTTTCGTTATGGAAAGCAAGTCTGTGAAGGAAGCGTTCCTTTTACTTACCCAAATTTGGAGCTCTCCAGGGGCATTTATGGATTTGCCGCGCAGCGTACCAGACGTTGTCGAGTTCTATCGAGCCAAGGAGGGGAGTTCTACGGAGAAGCTGTTCTGGTCTCAATATCTTGTGCCTGAACATTCGGTGTCCTTCAGCGACCAGCTGAAACAACTGGTCGAGCTACACAAGGCGGCCGAGGTAGACATGAAGGAGCTGATAGTCCGACTATGGCCTGCCGTGCCGATACCTAGCAGCTACTTCGGACTTGTGAAGCGGCTTGTTGATGGCTACCCCTGTCTTGAGGTTATAAAGCGGTTGGTCTGCATCGAAGGTGCACGGATGGCCTTTGCCCACGTCAAAATGCACTGGGTGAAGATGGATGCCAAGAAGCTAATGACCGAGGGGCCACCTGAGGGCAAGGAGCACCGCCGACCCGAGTTGTATTTTGATGGTGTCCTGGAGGGATCCCGCATTGTTGCGGAGCACTGTGCGAAAGACACTTTCTTTGAATGAATGTATGCGATGTCCCTCTGCCTTGTATGATAAAACAAAGTGTTTATGCAATATAATGATTGTTATGTTTTTAAATTTTGACTTCTTGTGCGGCCGTGTTGTATGAAATCTGAGGGTTAACCAGTCGTCGGCTTCTTCCCCCACGTAGGTAGTACAGGGGTGTTCGGGATGGAATCTAAACAATCTTGATCCAATTCGATGTTCCTGGAAGGAGTTGTTTAGCGCAACGAACCAGGCAACCAGACTATGCGGCTGTAACGCCCTCACTTAGACATAGGAGTGCGATAATAAAAACATGGGTGTATCCATTAGTACCCGAACTAGAGTGCTATAAGCAGCTGATCGGGAAGTACCAATCCTTCGCATAATGCGGAAGAAATCTCCAATGATTTGCAACCTCCAAACAGCTGACCGGCTCTCGCCGCATCATGACAGTCAGTTTTCGGCTTTCTCTACTGAGGTGCTCCTTTGGATAAACCAAGGCACAATCACAGTAGTTCTCCCTTTACTACCTTAGCCGATATAGCGGAACATAAGGTAGAAAGCATAGGAGCCGGGCAACCCAACTATTGACCAAAGACATGATTCGGAGCCAATGCATATAATGCTAAATTCGGGGTGCTGAAGTATACTTATAAGAAGTGTTCGGACTTTTTTTTGCCGTAATGTGGGGTGCTATGAAGCCCCTGGCAAGCATCGAGGGTACCAAAGTGTACAGGTGCTACCTGATAGGATTATCCACAGGGGAGCTAGAAAAAAAGAAAACAGAAAAGGTACGAAGGTAAAAAGATGGAGTCCTACAGCTCCAGCCGCAAACTGTTCTCATTGTAATTTAATTAGTACGTCAAAGCGCATTGATGCAGGTAGTGCGATAAGCAACAGGCTATTTGACATGCCGAAACCAAGAGAGAGCTGCATGTGGGTCCTGGAAAATAGGTAAAGTTAGCGTTAATAGAATCAACTAAAAAGTCCCCCATATGTGTGCGTTTCTCGCCGTCTTGGTGTGTTTATCCTTCAAGAGGACTGATGACCAGGCCATCAGATGGTGCCTGTGGAATTGAGACCTGAAAAGGAAATAAGTAAAGGTAAAAGTATGTGTGTATCCAATGTCAGTTGAGCCATACTACGGGCCACAAGCTAGCCATGCCTCCCTCGATGCCCATGGGATTTTGAGTGCGTAGTTATGTACGCGCGGCACGAATGCCACCACTTGATCGGAACTGCGACGGAGGCCGGATTGCTAGTCGAGCTCCTGACGAGCCGAGCTCTCTTGCATCAGAGTAGTTCGTACCCTCTTAACGGTGTCCATGGGCTCGGCAGCCGAATTAAGGTTCTGCTTGAGAAGGTCGCTCTGTACTTCTGCTGCTAAGGCAGCTGTGTGCTCTTCTGTACGGAGGGAGCGTTCCGTATTTCCATTGACTGTTATGACACCGCGTGGACCGGGCATCTTGAGCTTGAGATAAGCATAGTGTGGTACTGTGTTGAAACGAGTGAACATGGTTTGTCCGAGCAGTGCGTGATAGCCGCTGCGAAAGGGGATGATATCAAAGATTAACTCCTGGCTTCGAAAGTTGTCCGGAGATCCGAAGAGAACCTCTAGTTTGATTGAGCCCGTACAGCGGGCCTCTACACCTGGTATGACTCCTTTGAAGGTAGTCCTGGTGGGCTTGATCCGAGATGGGTTAATTCCCATTTTTCGCACTGTATCCTGATAGAGCAGATTAAGGCTGCTACCTCCGTCCATTAGGACGCGAGTCAGGTGGAACCCATCAATTATTGGGTCTAAGACCAGTGCGGCTGAGCCACCATGATAGATACTGGTCGGATGATCTCAGTGATCAAAGGTGATTGGGCATGACGACCATGGATTAAATTTTGGGGCGACTGGCTCTATCGCATAGACGTCCCTGAGAGCACGCTTGCGCCCTCTTGGGGATGTGGGTAGCGTATATCATGTTCACCGTTTTGACCTGAGGGGGAAACTTCTTTTGTCCCCTTGTGTTTGGTTGCTGGGGCTCTTCGTCATCGTCCTCGCTTTGCGGTCCCTTTTCCCTGTTTTCGGTGTTTAATTTGCCAGCCGGTTTAAAAACCCAGCAATCTCTATTTGTATGATCGGGTGGTTTGTCTGGGGTGCCATGAATCTGGCATGGACGATCAAGTATGCGGTCCAAGCTGGATGGGCATGAATTGTTCTTTTGGAACGGCTTCTTCCGCTGACCGGACTTAGATCCCCTGAATCCAGCATTGATTGTCGTGTCTTTGGTGTTATCATTGTTGTTTCGACGCTTGTATCTATTGCGTCAAGACTTGTCTTTGCTAGTTTTAGCTTCAGGGGTGCCGGCGTCGCTTGCATTGTTTTTGCTATGGACCTCGCCTGCACAAAAGCAGGTCATGAGTGCCGTGAGGGCTGCCATGGATTTTTGGCTTTTCTTGGCCGAGGTAGTGAGTGAGCCATTCGTCGCGGGTGCTGTGTTTGAAGGCTGCTAGGGCTTCGTGAAAGCACAAGTGCTCCGTGGGTGATTTTGATAATTAATGACAACATATCTCTTGTTGGACTAATACTTTTACCTAGTATGTTTCAGACAAGTTCAACAAATTAAGTGGCATTGACTAAAGGATGTGGAACCCCTTCAAGATGCTAAGGACAAAGGATTAGCTCAAGCTTCAAGATCAAGATTCTACATTTTCTATTTTAGTGATCCAAGATCACATTGAGTCTATAGGAAAAGCCAATACTATCAAGAGGGGATGAGGTGTTGCGTAATGGCTTGCTTGCTCAAAGTGCTTAGTGATATGCTCCAAAAGCCTCAACTACCTTCCCACATCCACATATGACCTAAACCAAAAGTCAAACTCGGCCCCACCAGTTCTTTCTATCCGACGCCACCGAGTTCAGATGTCATAGCCACTGTCACAAACCCTAGGCAAATCGGTTTCACTGATAGGGATCTCGGTCTCATCGAGATGGGATTGTAATCTCTCTGTGTATGTCCATTACCAAAATCGGTCCCACCGAGATTGAGAAATCGGTACTACCGAGATTACAATGCAAACTTTCTGGTTAGCTTATTACCAAAATCGGTCCCACCGAGTTTGTGTAATCGGTCTCACCAAGTTTGCCTGACCGACTCTCTGGTTAGCTTATTACCAAAATCGGTCCCACCGAGTTTGTGTAATCGGTCTCACCAAGATTATGTTATGACCTAACCCTAACCATATCGGTCCTACCGAGTTGTATCTCAGTCCCACCGAAAATCGAAATGGTCACTAGGTTTGCTAAATCAGTCCGACCGAGTTTCTCAATTCGGTCTCATCGAGATAGGTAAATTGTGTGTAACGGTTAGTTTTTGTGTGGAGGCTATATATACCCCTCCACCCACTCTTCATTCGTGGAGAGAGCCATCAGAACATATCTACACTTCCAATACACATTTTCTGAGAGAGACCCACCTACTCATGTGTGAGGCCAAGATATTCCATTCTCACCATATGAATCTTGATCTCTAGCCTTCCCAAGTTGTTTTCCACTCAAATCTTCTTTCCACCAAATCCATACCCTGTGAGAGAGAGTTGGGTGTTGGGGAGACTATCATTTGAAGCACAAGAGCAAGGAGTTCATCATCAACACACCATTTGTTACTTCTTGGAGAGTCCTGTCTCCTAGATAGGCTAGGTGTCACTTGAGAGCCTCCGACAAGATTGTGGAGTTGAACCAAGGAGTTTGTAAGGGCAAGGAGATCGCCTACTTTGTGAAGATCTACAGCTAGTGAGGCAAGTCCTTCGTGGGAGATGGCCATGATGGGATAGACAGGGTTGCTTCTTCGTGGACCCTTCGTGGGTGGAGCCCTCCGTGGACTCGCGCAACCGTTACCCTTCATGGGTTGAAGTATCCATCAACGTGGATGTACGATAGCACCACCTATCGGAACCACGACAAAAACATCCGTGTCTCCAATTGCGTTTGATTTCTCCAAACCCTTCCCTTACATTCTTGAAAGTTGCATGCTTTACTTTCCGCTGCTCATATACTCTTTGCATGCTTGCTTGATATGTATTGTGTTTGTTAAACTTGTGCCAAAACTCCACTTCAACTTAAAGAAATTAAAAACTGCAACTTTTGGTACTTAGTGTCTAATCACCCCCCCTCTAGACACCTCTTCTCGATCCTTTCAATTGGTATCAGACCATGGTTTAAACACCTTTGGAGGAAGATGGATGTGTCTACTTTGGGGAGTCTTAGACATAGAGTGCCTGTTCTTGATGGAGAATATTTTCATGAGTGGAAAAATGAAATGCTTGAGATTTTCAATGAATATCATTTGAGCAAGTATATTGCTAGCCCTTGTGCACCTCATGTTGATCATTTGCATCCTACCCTTGATGAGTCTATTGACATGATTCACAATCTTAGAACTGTAAATCTTATCACTAGAGGCTTGCCTAGAAACTTGATTGGGTGTTTGCCTACTCTTAAGTGTGCCTACACCATATGGAAATTTCTTGAGGAACTCTTTCCAAATTATTCCTTGAAAGATCTAGATGAAATTCTCCATAAATCCATTGCCTTGATTAAGATGAATTCCAATGATCCTAAATTTGGTGACTGCTTATTTGAGCTTACTAATCTTACGAGTGCCAAAGGAGATGTTGGAATGATTAGCAATATCATTTCCAGAGCTATTAGAATTCATAAATATAACTATAGAAATGATCATTTGTCTAATGAATTACCCTCTCTAGGAATTGATCAATCACAAAATGATGTTGAACATGGATACTATGATGAGGATGATGATAGTGACGATGATCTCGATGATGCGATGAGACACTTTGGTCTTATGGCAAAACTTCGCGGCTACATGGCTGGAGGAAAGGAATGGGTACTTGATAGTGGATGTACTGATCATATGACCGGAGATAAAGACATATTCCGTGAGCTTGCTGGAAACGACGGCCCTCGAAAGTATGTCACTTTTGGTGATAATTCAAAGGGTAAGGTGGTTGGCCTTGGTAAGGTGGCCATCTCACATGATAGCTCCATACAAAATGTCATGCTCGTTGAATCTCTTGGCTACAACTTACTTTCAGTATCTAGACTTGCTGATTTTGGCTTCAATGTCCTATTTACTGAAGTAGACTACCAAGTGTTTCGTAGAGATAATCATAAAATGGTCTTTACCGGTATACGTAGAGGAGATCTTTACATTGTTGATTTCAGTAAAAAGGCTCAACCTACAACTTGCTTAATTGCTAAATCTTCTAAAGGCTAGTTGTGGCATAGAAGGCTAGGCCAGGTGGGCATGCGAAACCTTGACAAACTCATTAAAGGAAATCATATCCTTGGCGTTAACGATGTCATATTTGACAAGGATAGACTTTGTAGTGCTTGTCAAGCAGGGAAACAAGTTGGAGGAAGTCATCGCGCTAAGAACATTATGACCACAAGAAGACCACTCGAGCTACTTCACATGGATCTCTTTGGTCCAAATGCCTACAAGAGTCTCGGTGGTAACTCATTTGGTCTAGTCATAGTTGATGATTTTTCAAGATTTACGTGGGTGTTTTTTCTTGATGACAAATCGCAGGTCCAAAAGATCTTCAAAAACTTTGCTAGGAAGGCCCAAAATCAATTTGACATGAAGATCAAGAAGGTTCGGAGCAACAACGGAATGGAGTTCAAGAACGCAAATGTAGACACCTTTCTTGACGAAAAAGGGATTACACATGAGTTCTTGGCTACGTACACACCTCAACAAAATGGATTCGTTGAGAGGAAGAACCGGACTCTTATCGAGATGGCAAGAACGATGTTTGATGAGTACAAGACGCCAAAACACTTTTGGGCGGAAGCGGTTGAGACAGCTTGTCATGCAACAAATCGCTTGTATATTCACAAGCTACTCGGCAAGACGGCATACGAACTCCTCACCGGTAACAAACCCCAAGTTGGATACTTTCGAGTATTCGGCTCAAAGTGCTACATTCTTGATAAGCATTGTCGTTCTAAATTTTCTCCTAAGTCTCATGAAGGTTTCCTACTTGGTTATGGCTCAAACTCTCACACATACCGTGTCTACAACAATTTCACCCGAAAGGTTAAAGAAACGGTAGATGTGAAGTTTGATGAATCTAACGGCTCGCAAGTAGAGCAATTGTCAATTGATGTAGGAGACAAAGATCCCTTGGAAGCAATCCAAGACTTGTCTATTGGCAAGATTCGTCCAACGGAGATAAAGGAGAGTACCTCGTCCGTCCAAGTGGAAGCTTCTACCTCACGACAAGGTGAACCAAGAGTTGATACGGAAGCATCCACGAGTGGGACACACCAAGATGAATAAAACGAGGAAGTGCACCAAGACGAACGTCAACAACCTCCTTCTCCACCACGACAAGAGAACGACAACGCTAACAATGAAGAAGGCCAAGAAGAAGAACAAGATGAAGAAGATGTTCAACCAAGACCCAAGCAAAAGCTTTCACGAGTTCGAGCAAGAATTGCTAAAGATCATCCCGTGGAGCAAATCTACAATGATATCCAAACCGGGAGAATCACTCGCTCTAAAACTCGTTTGGCTAACTTTTGTGAACATTACTCATTCATCTCTAGAATTGAACTTATAAAGGTTGAAGAAGCATTGGAGGATCCGGACTGGATAAATGCTATGCATGAAGAGCTACACAACTTTGAGAGAAATCAAGTGTGGAAATTGGTCGAGAAGCCCGACAACAACCACAACATCATCGGTACCAAATGGGTGTTTAGCAACAAGCAAGATGAAGATGTACAAGTGTTTCGCAACAAAGCACGTCTCGTAGCCCAAGGCTACACACAAGTCGAAGGTATGGACTATGGTGAGACATATGCTCCCATTGCAAGACTTGAGTCCATTCTCATCTTACTTGCCTATGCTAATCACCATGATATCACTTTGTACCAAATGGACAATTAAAGTGCTTTTCTAAATGGTGAAATTGAGGAGGAAGTTTATGTTAAGCAACCTCCTGTCTTTGTCAATCCTAAGAAACCTAATCATGTCTACAAACTTCACAAAGCCCTTTATGGTCTTAAACAAGCTCCTAGAGCATGGTATAAATGCTTGACCAAGTTCCTTATTGAAAAAGGCTTTGAAATTAGAAAAATAGATTCTACTCTTTTTACTAAAAGGGTTAATGGAGAACTATTTGTATGCCAAATTTATGTTGATGATATTATATTTGGATCAACTAACCCTCATTTTAGTGAAAAGTTTGGGAGGCTAATGTCAGAGAAGTTTGAGATGTCTATGATGAGTGAACTCAAATTCTTTCTTGGTTTGCAAATCAAGCAAACTAAGGAAGGAACCTTTGTCTCTCAAACGAAGTACACCAAGGACTTATTCAAGAAGTTCAATATGCAAGAATGCAAAGGTATGACTACACCCATGCCTACTAGTGGACATCTTGATCTGACCAAAGATGGTGAACCGGTTGATCAAAAAGTTTACCGCTCTATGATTGGTTCATTGTTATATCTATGTGCTTCACGTCCCGATATCATGCTAAGTGTGTGCATGTGTGCACGGTATCAAGCTGCTCCTAAGGAATGTCATCTTAAGGCCGTGAAGAGGATAGTGAGATACTTAATACATACACCAAATTTTGGCATTTGGTATCCAAAGAGGGCTTCCTTTGATCTTGTTGGCTACTCCGACTCGGACTATGCCGGTGACAAGGTTGATAGAAAGTCCACTTCGGGTACTTGTCAATTCCTTGTTAGATCTCTTGTGTCTTGGTCTTCCAAGAAACAAAACTCGGTATCCTTATCCACCGCCGAAGTGGAATACATTGTCGCTGGTTCATGTTGTGCTCAATTACTTTGGATGACCCAAACTCTTAAAGATTATGGGATATATGTGAAACATGTTCCATTACTTTGTGACAATGAAAGTTCTATGAAGATTGCTCACAATCCCGTGCAACACTCTCGAACTAAGCATATTTAAGTTCGTCATCATTTCATTTGAGATCACGTTGCTAAGGGTGACATAAACCTTAAGCATGTTCGCACCGATAAGCAATTAGCGGATATATTCACTAAACCACTTGATGAGAAAGTGTTTTACAAGTTAAGAGGTGAATTGAACATCATTGATGCTTCAAACTTGGAGTAGGAACTCCATTGGATACATGCAAGACTTGAGCTTACGACTAATCACTTGATATTTCTCCTATGATGATTATCTTATGTCTTGAAAATTTGCATCTTGCATGTTATCTAACCCTTGTAGGTACTTGGATGAATCTAATTTTACGAGATTGCAACTCACTCACATCTTGAGCAATCTCTACATCACCAAGTCTCTACACAATGGTGGTTGATGACAAGGAAGCACGAAACCTTTCAAACATATCCTTTGACAAGTTCTATGTTGAGTTTCATGATTGTCATGTTGGATACACAACTGATCTTCCTTGTGAAAACTAACCCATGTAGGTAGATGAACTCAAATTCCAAAGGGTGCGCCCAACTCTTGATGGGCTACATCAACCTGGAGCAACCCACACAAGTTCAACTACATGATCAAGATCAACACCGCCACCCAAGGTATGTTATTCCATCTTAGAGTAGCTTTACTCCAAGTCATGAGTCAAAGCAACTCGACAAGATGTGAATACATCAAGATACTTGAACGAAAAATGGTAACCCCATTTTGAGCTTAAACGATGAGTACGACCTATGATCAAGTGATCTTACTTGACTCCTAAGTCAATGTACTCTAACATAGGTGACTTTGTCACCGCCCAACTCTAGATGAAGTTCTCTTGTGTTCCTTTCTGTGTTCTTGCATTTGTCTCATGCATATTTGTTTCCCCTTTCAAAAAAAACTTCATCTAGATCTTTTAGTTTCTTTTCTTTGCTTTTTGTTCTACATTTTCTGCATCCAATTCATTCCGAATCTTTGTGTGATCTTATTTGTCCAGTGAGCTGAGGTGACAAGTGTTTTTCTCTGTGATGAACTCAGTTCCACCGGTTTCATGTCTCCGTTCTAGCCGAAGATTTTCGGAGCAACCGAAGCATACAACTCGGTGACACTGATTTCACTACAGGAAAAACATTTTGCCATTTATTCCTGCCTTATTCTTGATCCAGCTCCACTCAATGAATCTTGTCCTCTGCAAGCATTACATTTACCTTAATGCTTTGTACTGTGATTCAAGGACCGAACCCATTCACAACAAATTCCATAAGACCCTTCTTGGAAATTGATGTCAAAGGGGGAGAGAGAGAGATCACATCAAAGCTTAATCATATCTCTAGGGGGAGAGATCTCTAGGGGGAGGGAATACTCCAGGAAAGAGTAATCTTCAAGGATCCCAGATGCTTGATGTTCAAGAGGAGAGATGCCACATGTCTTCGTGGGGGAAAGACATGTTCATATGTGCTTATTTGCATTAGCTCTGTTCATTTGTTTCTTTGAGCTCTGCTTTTCTGTTCCCTATCTTCTCCTAGTATCCCGTGCTAGATTCAGGGTGAGCAAGACATCCAAGGGAAAGAAATTTATTAAATTCATTGCATATCTTTCTCTTTGGGGACATGTCAATATCTATCGTGGTACTCTATACTCACTCTACATGTCATCCCAGTCTTGGTACTCTTGTGGTTTCTTTTGTTTGCTCTAGCCAGTTGGTGCATCTGTGTTATCTAACCTTGTTTACGCAGGCTCATCCCATCCTAGCCAACTCAAGACCACAAGGTAAGTATATGCATCATAGTCATGTGTATGAGAAATTCTTGCTGATGTACATACTGTTTGCAAGAAGGACTCATGGGCATGAATGTACATTTCCCATATTCGTATCTTTTGCCCTGGTGCATATAGCCAAGATACATGTAACACATTGCTACTCTGTCATGGTTATGCTCTCACATGCTTCTATATTCCATATTCACATGTTTGCATACATGTAGGGGGAGCCTATGCTTGTTACATGTCTTTCCAAAGCTTTACTTGCTATTCTCTATATCTTTATCTAAAGCTTTGATGTATGTTGCCATCAATTACCAAAAAGGGGGAGATTGAAAGCACAAGTGCTCCCTGGGTGATTTTGATAATTAATGAAAACATATCTCTTGTTGGACTAATACTTTTACCTAGTATGTTTCAGACAAGTTCAACAAATTAAGTGGCATGGACTAAAGGATGTGGAACCCCTTCAAGATGCTAAGGACAAAGGATTAGCTCAAGCTTCAAGATCAAGACTCTACATTTTCTATTTTAGTGATCCAAGATCACATTGAGTCTATAGGAAAAGCCAATACTATCAAGAGGGGATGAGGTGTTGCGTAATGGCTTGCTTGCTCAAAGTGCTTAGTGATATGCTCCAAAACCCTCAACTACCTTCCCACATCCACATATAACCTAAAACAAAAGTCAAACTCGGCCCCACCGATTCTTTCTATCTGGCGCCACCAAGTTCAGATGTCATAGCCACTGCCACAAACCCTAGGCAAATCGGTTTCACCGATAGGGATCTCGGTCTCACCGAGATGGGATTGTAATCTCTCTGTGTATGTCCATTACCAAAATCGGTCCCACCGAGATTGAGCAATCGGTACTACCAAGATTAGAATGCAAACTTTCTGGTTATCTTATTACCAAAATCGGTCCCACCGAGTTTGTGTAATCGGTCTCACCAAGTTTTCCTGACCAACTCTCTGGTTAGCTTATTACCAAAATCGGTCCCACCGATTGTGTAATCGGTCTCACCGAGATTACGTTATGCCCTAACCCTAACCATATCAGTCCTACCGAGTTGTATCTCAGTCGCACCGAAAATCCTAATGGTCACTAGGTTTGCTAAATCGGTCCGACCGAGTTTCTCAATTCGGTCTCATCGAGATAGGTAAATTGTGTGTAACGGTTAGTTTTTGTGTGGAGGCTATATATACCCCTCCACCCACTCTTCATTCGTGGAGAGAGCCATCAGAACATACCTACACTTCCAATATACATTTTGTGAGAGAGAACCACCTACTCATGTGTTGAGGCCAAGATATTCCATTCTCACCATGTGAATCTTGATCTCTAGCCTTCCCTAGTTGCTTTCCACTCAAATCTTCTCTCCACCAAATCTATATCCTATGAGAGAGAGTTGAGTGTTCGGGAGACTATCATTTGAAGCACAAGAGCAAGGAGTTCATCATCAACACACCATTTGTTACTTCTTGGAGAGTGGTGTCTCAAAGATTGAATAGGTGTCACTTGGGAGCCTCAGACAAGATTGTGGAGTTGAACCAAGGAGTTTGTAAGGGCAAGGAGATCGCCTACTTCGTGAAGATCTACGGCTAGTGAGGCAAGTCCTTCGTGGGCGATGGCCATGATGGGATAGACAAGGTTGCTTCTACGTGGACCCTTCCTGGATGGAGCTCTTCGTGGACTCGCGCAACCATCACCCTTCGTGGGTTGAAGTCTCCATCAACGTGGATGTACGATAGCACCACCTATCGGAACCACGACAAAAACATCCGTGTCTCCAATTGCGTTTGAATTCTCCAAACCCTTCCCTTTACATTCTTGCAAGTTGCATGCTTTACTTTCCGCTGCTCATATACTCTTTGCATGCTTGCTTGATATGTATTGTGTTTGTTAAACTTGTGCCAAAACTCCACTTCAACTTAAAGAAATTAAAAACTGCAAATTTTGGTACTTAGTGTCTAATCACCCCCCCTCTAGACACCTCTTCTCGATCCTTTCACTTTGGCATCCGGAAAATCGATGATTTGGTTCTTTTTAGTTAAGAACCTAGTCCAGAATTTCCCGGTGGACTCTCCGGGCTGTTGAACTGTATGGCTTAAGTCATCAACGTCCGGAGGTCAAACATATGTGCCTTGGAAGTTATCGAGGAAGGCCTCTTCCAAGTCCTCCCAGCTGCCAATAGAATTTGTAGGCAGACTGTTGAGCTAGTGCTGAGCTAGCACCTTGATTTTTAAAGGGAGATATTTGATGGCGTGGAGGTCACTGCCGCGGGCCATATGAATGTGGAGAATGAAGTTGTCGATCCACACCACGGGGTCTGTGGTTCCATCGTATGATTCTATATTCATGGGTTTGAACCCTTCTGGGAATCCATGATCCAGGACCTCATAAGTGAAGCAATGAGGATGTGCGGCACCTCTATATCGGGCCGTATCGCGACGTAGCTCTGATGGAGTCTGTCTGCGGTTTGCAGCCCGCGCATGACTAAGTTTGTCACGTCCGAATTGGTGGCCGTCGTCGCGTGTCGAGGCACGTCCTCGCAATCCGTAGATTGATCTAGTATGTCCTGCTTTTTGTTCAGGTTTTGATGGAGGTCATATGTATGACCATGGGCTAATTTACCTCTACCTGTGTGCTGAGGCGGGGATGGCTGGTGTTCGGCGTGAGTTTCCGTTTTGTCTCGACCACGTGGTGGTCGGTCAGCCGCATTGTACGATGGAGGTATGTAGTTCGGCGCCTCCTCGTCAAACTGAGGTAGCAATGTGCGCTTTGGGTAGCTTTTGGTTGGGCGCTTGACACCGTACTCTTCGGCTGCTAGGACATCCGTCCGTTTATCATTGAGCAGATCTTGGTCAGCTTGAAGCTGCTGCTGCTTCTTTTTCAGGCTCCTTGCAGTAGCGATTAGCTGGCGCTTGAAGCGCTCCTGCTCCAGAGGTTCCTCGGGCATGATGAAACCATCGATGCCGAGGCTCGCCTCATCCTCGGAGAGCAGAAGATAACTTCCGTCCTCTGAGTCCTCGTGCGTGGCCTGCTTGCTAGGGCTAGCCTGCCCATCTTCCCGTTCATCTTGTTCATTAGCTGTTTCAACGGGGTCTTCGTTGTCTTCTGCACCTTCTGGAGTATTATCTTCTCCTGTGCCGGTGTTGCTATCTTTACTGCGGCGTGACTAAGAGCGGCGCCGCTGACGCCGGCTCTTGGATTGTATTTCGGAAGGTTTATCCTCGGCTAGATCTTCCTTGTCATTGTCGTTGTTCTCCTTTGGTGCATCCACCATGTATACATTATACGAGGAAGTGGCCGTCCAGCGTCCGGTGAACGGCGGGTTCTGGGCCTCTTCTTCTCCGACATCGTCATCCATACTGTCGATGTCCTTGGAGTCGTAATCAAGTTCGTCGGTCAAATCCTCTATTGTGGCTATGAAGTGGGTGGCGGGTGGGAAGCAAAATTCTCCACCGTCAGCCCCTAGTTCAAGCCGGATATAGTTCGGCTGTGAGTCCTCTACCAAGGACAGGTTCTTTAACGAGTTTAGCACATCGGCCAAAGGCGAGTGCTCGAAGATGTCTGCGGCGCTGAACTCAAAGATCGATAAACGATCAAGTTCAGCGTCCGTGGGCTCACGTGGTTCGGAACTTACGGCCGGTGACGAGTCCGGAGTCCCGGTGACAAAGATGTCGTGAGAGGTTAAGTCTGTGTGCGGCTCCAACGTCGTGGAATCTGTGGCCTCCGTGGTGGGGTTGATCCTCCCATCCTTGGATGGCGCAGCTTGCTCCGGTTCTAGGGCCAGAGCGGTTACGTGAGCAATGTCCTGGATGCGGCTTGATGATAGATTTAGGTCATGATCATCGGGGTGACCGGGAGCGGCTACCGCGGTCTCGAATCCGGCGAAGATCAAGTCTCCACGGATGTCCGCAACGTAGTTCAAGCTCCCAAATCTGACCTGATGGCCAGGGGCGTAGCTTTCGATCTGCTCCAGATGGCCAAACGAGTTGGCCCGCAGTGCGAAGCCGCCAAACACGAAGATCTGTCCGGGGAGGAAAGTTTCTCCTTGGACAGCATCATTATGGACGATCGAAGGGGCCATTAAACCTTTTGGCGACAGCACAGTGGAACTCTCAATGAAATCACCAATGTCGGTGTCAAAACCGGCGGATCTCAGGTAGGGAGTCCCGAACTGCGTGTCTAAGGTCGATGGTAACAGGAGACAAGGGACACGATGTTCTCCCAGGTTTGGGCCCTCTCTATGGAGGTAATACCCTACGTCCTGCTTGATTGATATTGATGAATATGAGTATTACAAGAGTTGATCTACCTCAAGATCGTAATGGCTAAACCCTAGAGGTCCAGCTTGTATGGCTATGATAATGAATCTGTCCTATCCGAACTAAGTCCTCCGGTTTATATAGACACCAGAAGGATCTAGGGTTACAGAAGGTCGGTTACAAAGAAGGGAATCTACATGTTCGGTCGCCAAGCTTGCCTTCCACCCCAAGGAGAGTCCCATCCGGACACGGGTGCAGTCTTCGGTCTTCGTATCTTCACAGCCCGTCAGTCCAGCCCATGGCCAACAGGCCGGACACCCGAGGACCCCTTAGTCCAAGACTCCCTCAAGTCCCCCTCGGTCACGGCGGCCGGGCGGCAACCGAACTCGGAGTGGGTGAGGCGGTCGGTGGGGCTGGGCCGGCTGGGCTTTGGCCCAGTCGGTCCGAAGATTTTTGTTAATAATTTCAGTGAGAAAAGAAAACCCAAAAAAACTAAAAAAATAAAAATGCTAAAATCCCAAAAATAATTTTCACTTCCCTCTCCTAATATTTAGGACAACATGAACATTTTTCTGGGCTAAAATGCAATTTTTAATAAATGCAATTTTTCCTAATTTAACCGAATAAAATCTCAAATAAGATTCAAATAAAATATATTTTTATTTGAAATTAAATTTCCATTATTTCCTCTGTTTTGAAGAAGTCATATTATCTTATCTCATTATTTTATTTATTTTGAAATAGTTGGAAAAATAATTTCAAATAAAAATCACCTTGATCCTATTTACCAATTTTGAAAATTCAAAAATGGAATTTATGAAAACCTCCAACTCTCTCAAATGGTCCTTGAGTTGCTGAAGGTTTCTAGGATCAAAATGTCCAAATAAAACCAATTCAAAAATGTAAGAAACATGGATGCATATGATGACCTAGTGATTAACATCCAAATTGAAAATTGGGATGTTACAAACCTACCCCCCTTAAGATGAATCTCGCCCTCGAGATTCAGGTTGGCTAGCAAATAGGTGTTGCTGGTCTTTCCGTAGGTATTTTTCTCGCTCCCAGGTGGCTTCTTCCTCGGTATGGTGGCTCCACTAAACTTTGGAAAACTTGATGACCTTGCTACATGTAACTCGGCTAGCAAACTCGGGAATCTTGACAGGTTTCTCCTCATAGGTTAGGTCACCCTCCAACTGAATTGCTTCCAGGGCACTATGTCTCTTAGAGGAATATCGGCCATCTCTGCATGGCACTTCTTCAACTGGGAAACGTGAAACACATCATGAACTCCTGACAAACCTTCGAGTAACTCCAACTTGTAGGCCATTTCTCCCATACGTTCCAAAACTTGGTATGGTCCTACAAATCTTGGGGCTAACTTTCCTTTAACACCAAATCGTTTAACTCCTCGAAGTGGTGGCACATAGATATATGCTCCGTCTCCAATTTCGTAGGCTACCTCCTTGCGTTTGGTGTCAGCATAACTCTTCTGCCTGGACTGACTTACCTTCAGTCTATCACGAATCAACTTAACCTTCTATTCAGACTCTTTGATCAAATCTGGTCCAAACAACTGACAGTCTCCAACTTCATCCCACATTAATGGTGTCTTGCACCTCCTTCCATACAGAGCTTCGAAAGGGACCATTTTCAAGCTAGCGTGGTAGATGTTGTTATATGAGAGCTCTGCGTAACCGTATTGCAATAGACCATTTAAATTGAGTGTATGACCATAGAAGGTTTTATTCATGTAAATAGAACAACAATTATTCCTTGACTTTAAATGAATAACAACATTGCAATAAACATGATCCAATCATATTTATGCTCAACGCAAATATGAAATAACATTTATTTTAGGTTCAACACTAATCCCGAAGGTAAAGGGAGTGTGCGATGGTGATCTTATCAACCTTGGAATCACTTCCAACTCTCATCATCACCTCGCCCTTAACTAGTCTCTGCTTATTTTGCAACTCCTGTTTCCAGTTACTACTCTTAGCAACTGAACCAGTATAAAACACTGATTGGTTGCTATAAACACTAGTAAAGTACACATCAATAACATGTATATCAAATATACCTTTGTTCACTTTGCCATCCTTCTTATCCGCCAAGTATCTAAGGCACTTCCACTTCCAGTGACCATTTCCTTTGCAGTAGAAGCACTCAGTTTCAGGCTTGGGTCTATCTTTGGGCTTCTTCATGGGAGTGGCAACTTGCTTGCCATTCTTCTTGAAGTTCCCTTTTCTTTCCCTTGCCCTTATACTTGAAACTAGTGGTTTTGTCAAAAATCAACATTTGATGCTTTTCTTGGTTTCTACCTTCATCGATTTCAGCATCACGAAGAGCTCGGGAATCATTTTCGTCATCCCTTGCATATTATAGTTCATCACTAAGTTCTAGTAACTTGGTGATAGTTACTAGAGAACTTTATCAATTACTATCTTATCTAGAAGATTAACTCCCACTTGATTCAAGCAATTGTAGTACCCAGACGATCTGAGCACATACTCAATGGTTGAGCTATTCTCCTCCATCTTGTAGGCAACGTGCCGTCAGAGGTCTCATACCTCTCGACACGGGCATGATTATGAAATTCCAATTTCAACTGTTAGAACATCTTATATATTCTGTGGCATTCAAAACATTTTTGAAGTCCCGGTTCTAAGCCGTAAAGCATGGTGAACTAAACTATTAAGTAGTCATCATACCGAGCTTTGTCAAACGTTCATAACGTGTGCATTTGCTCCTGCAATAGGTCTGTCACCTAGCGGTGCATCAAGGACATAATTCTTTTGTGCAGTAATGAGGTGAAGGAAATATGCCCTAGAGGAAATAATAAAGTTATTACTTATTTCCTTATATCATGATAAATGTTTATTATTCATGCTAGAATTTTATTAACCGGAAACATGATACATGTGTGAATACATAGACAAACAGAGTGTCACTAGAATGCCTCTACTGGACTAGCTCGTTGATCAAAGATGGTTATGTTTCCTAGCCATAGACATGAGTTGTCATTTGATTAACGGGATCACATCATTAGGAGAATGATGTGATTGTCTTGACCCATTTCGTTAGCTTAGCACTTGATCATTTAGTATGTTGCTATTACTTTCTTCATGACTTATACATGTTCGTATTACTATGAGATTATGCAACTCCCGTTTACCGGAGCAACACTTTGTGTGCTACCAAACGTCACAACATAACTCGGTGATTATAAAGGTGCTCTACAGGTGTCTCCGAAGGTACTTGTTGAGTTGGCGTACTTCGAGATTAGGATTTGTCACTCTGATTGTCGGAGAGGTATCTCTAGGCCCACTCGGTAATGCACATCACTATAAGCCTTGCAAGCATTGTAAGTAATGAGTTAGTTGCGGGATGATGTATTACGGAACGAGTAAAGACACTTGCCGGTAACGAGATTGAACTAGGTATTGAGATACCAACGATCGAATCTCGGGCAAGTAACAAATCGATGACAAAGGGAACAATGTATGTGGTTATGCGGTTTGACCGATAAAGATCTTTGTCGGTATCAAAACCGGCGGATCTTGGGTAGGGGGTTCCGAACTGTGCGTCTAGGCCGGATGGTAACAGGAGGCAGGGAACACAATGTTTTACCCAGGTTCGGGCCCTCTTGATGGAGGTAAAACCCTACGTCCTGCTTGATTAATATTGATGATATGGGTAGTACAAGAGTAGATCTACCACGAGATCAAGGAGGGTAAACCCTAGAACCTAGCCTACGGTATGATTGTTGTATATGGAGTTGATTGCCTACGGACTACAACCCTCTGGTTTATATAGACACCGGATAGGGTTAGGGTTACATAGAGTCGGTTACAATGGTAGGAGATCTTGAATATCCGCATCGCCAAGCTTGCCTTCCACGCCAAGGAAAGTCCCATCCGGACACGGGACAAAGTCTTCAATCTTGTATCTTCATAGTCCTGGAGTCCGGCTGAAGGTATAGTCCGGCTACCCGAACACCCCCTAATCCAGGACTCCCTCAGTAGTCCCCGAACCAGGCTTCAATGACGACGAGTCCGGCGTGCAGATTGTTCGGCATTGCAAGGCGGGTTCTTCTCCAAATCTTGTGTACCTGTAGGAATAATGTCCGATTTTTGTAATGTAGTGCTCCTCGGCTTCCACGCCCAATAATGGTTGTCTTCCATGTGTCAAACGAATGCGAAAAGCCGAGGGATTTTTACATCCACACCCCTAGCCGTATAAACGAGCTGCCTATTTAACGGGATGGGGATTTAGGTCCAAACCACATCTTCTCCTTTCCGCGAGTTATCATCAGAGTGCTTCCAGCAAAGGTCCATTCCAACATGACCAGCCATCGCAGCTCCTCCCCTCGCCCCTTCGGTCCCAAACCCGGGGACTGGGAGAGTTGCACCATCCCGCATAGCGAGTTAGTGTCGCTTCATGCCAAGGGATTTCTCCCTCAGGCATACATGGTCCCGGTCCGAGCCGGTCTCGCCACCTACAATGGCGGAAAATAAATGGAGAGCACCCCTAATCCTTCTAAAGGAGAGCGGGTGTGCCTCGTCCCCTATCTGATAAGGGGACTGGGATTTCCAATTCATCCATTTCTCCGCGGGCTTCTGGAGTTCTACGGCCTCTAGCTGCACAATCTCACGCCCGCCTCCGTATTGCATATTGCGGGTTTCGTCACCCTTTGCGAGCTATTTTTAGGCGTTGAGGCTCATTTCGCGCTGTGGAAGAGGTTATTCTGCCTGGTGCCCCGTTCTCAAGAGGGGTCTATATACCAAGTGGGCGGAGCCGAAGTATGGCGCATCGTCGGGACCGGATACCTATCCGGAACCCCAAAGAAGGCGTCCGAGGACTGGCCTTCGAAATGGTTTTATATAGATGACGTCCCGCTACCGGACCCTATCCGGGTCGGTCTCCCTGAGTTCAACAGTGCTCCATTGAAGAAACACTTGAGCTGGCGTCCGCGGAGCTGTCAGAGAGAAAGCGACAGAGACGTCCTTTAACTGATGGGCCGGATAAGACTGTTGTCTCATTCCGGACTAACCATGATTGGAGTCATGGCCGCATGCATTATGCGGGGGGTGCAGCCGCTTCAATATAGATGCCACCCCATGTGGGATTTCAACGTGGAGGATGACGCCACCTGTTACGGTCGTAAGGGGCCGGCCTCAGCTGCCGCTCTAGTAAAGATCTTATCCTCTTTGTACAAGGGAGAAAAGGAGGAATTCCTCCGCGTCAACCCGCAGGCCGGATTTACTATGTACGATCCTCCAAGTTGGGTAAGTGAACAATTGCGCTTGCCCGTTTGTTTTATACTCCCAAGGTTAGATATGTAGTCTAACGACTTCAGTGCAGGAACTGCGACAGGAGGTAAAGGATATAAACAGCCTCCCTCCACAGCCCGAGGACCCAGAACGGTCCCTCGATCCGGACTCCGAAGAGGATCCGGACATATCGGTGGAGCTTATCGACGGGGTGTTCCATCAGCTAAGCAAGGACAATACCTTGGTAGCCATCACGGCTGATTACCCAGGGTTAATCCCGGCCTCCCAGGTGACAGAAACTGGAGTCTCATGTTGGAAATATGCCCTAGAGGCAATAATAAATTGGTTATTATTATATTTCCTTGTTCATGATAATCGTTTATTATCCATGCTAGAATTGTATTGATAGGAAACTCAGATACATGTGTGGATACATAGACAACACCATGTCCCTAGTGAGCCTCTAGTTGACTGGCTCGTTGATCAATAGACGGTTAAGGTTTCCTGACCATGGACATTGGATGTCGTTGATAACGGGATCACATCATTAGGAGAATGATGTGATGGACAAGACCCAATCCTAAGCATAGCTCAAAGATCGTGTAGTTCGTTTGCTAAAGCTTTTCTAATGTCAAGTATCATTTCCTTAGACCATGAGATTGTGCAACTCCCAGATACCGTAGGAGAGCTTTGGGTGTGCCAAACGTCACAACGTAACTGGATGGCTATAAAGGTACACTACATGTATCTCTGAAAGTGTCTGTTGGGTTGGCATGAATCGAGACTGGGATTTGTCACTCCGTGTGACGGAGAGGTATCTCTGGGCCCACTCGGTAGGACATCATCATAATGTGCACAATGTGATCAAGGAGTTGATCACGGTATGATGTGTTACGGAATGAGTAAAGAGACTTGCCGGTAACGAGATTGAACAAGGTATCGGGATACCGACGATCGAATCTCGGGCAAGTACAATACTGCTAGACAAAGGGAATTGTATACGGGATTGATCGAATCCTCGACATCGTGGTTCATCCGATGAGATCATCATGGAACATGTGGGAACCAACATGGGTATCCAGATCCCGCTGTTGGTTATTGACCGGAGAACGTCTCGGTCATGTCTGCATGGTTCCCGAACTCGTAGGGTCTACACACTTAAGGTTCGATGACGCTAGGGTTATAAAGGAAGTTTGTATGTGGTTACCGAATGTTGTTCAGAGTCCCGGATGAGATCCCGGACGTCACGAGGAGTTCCGGAATGGTCCGGAGGTAATGATTTATATATGGGAAGTCCTGTTTTGGTCACCGGAAAAGTTTCGGGGTTTATCGGTAACGTACCGGGACCACCGGGAGGGTCCCGGGGGTCCACCAAGTGGGGCCACAAGCCCTGGAGGGCTGCATGGCCCAAGTGTGGGAGGGGACCAGCCCCAGGTGGGCTGGTGCGCCCCCCCCCACAAGGGCCCAAGGCGCCTAAGGGGAGGAGGGGGGGCAAACCCTAAGGGCAGATGGGCCTTAGGCCCATGCCTGGTGCGCCTCCCTCTCCCCCTCCACCTGGTCGCCACCCAGATGGGATCTGGGGGTTGCCGCCACCCCTAGGGAGGGAACCCTAGGTGGGGGCGCAGCCCCTCCCATCCCCCTATATATACTTGAGGTTTGGGCTGCCCAAGACACATGAGTTCCTCTCCTTCTTGGCGCAGCCCTACCTCTCTCCCTCCTCGTCTCTTGCGGTGCTTGGCGAAGCCCTGCTGGAGTACCACGCTCCTCCACCACCACCACGCCGTTGTGCTGCTGCTGGATGGAGTCTTCCCCAACCTCTCCTTCTCCCCTTGCTGGATCAAGGCGTAGGAGACGTCATCGGGCTGTACGTGTGTTGAACACGGAGGTGCCGTCCGTTCGGCACTAAGATCATCGGTGATTTGGATCACGACGAGTACGACTCCATCAACCACATTCTCTTGAACGCTTCCCTGTAGCAATCTACAAGGGTATGTAGATGCACTCTCCTTCCCTCGTTGGTAGACTTCTCCATAGATTGATCTTGGTGATGAGTAGAAAATTTTGAATTTCTGCTGTGTTCCCCAAAAGTGGTATCAAAGCCAAGTTTATTGCGTAGATTCTATGCACGAGTAGAACACAAAGTAGTTGTGGGCGTTGATTTTGTTCAATATGCTTACCGTTACTAGTCCAATCTTGTTTCGACGGTATTGTGGGATGAAGCGGCCCGGACCGACCTTACACGTACTCTTACGTGAGACAGGTTCCACCGACTGACATGCACTAGTTGCATAAGGTGGCTAGCGGGTGCCAGTCTCTCCCACTTTAGTCGGAACGGATTCGATGAAAAGGGTCCTTATGAAGGGTAAATAGCAATTGGCATATCACGTTGTGGTTTTGCGTAGGTGAGAAACGTTCTTGCTAGAAACCCATAGCAGCCACGTAAAACATTCAAACAACAATTAGAGGACGTCTAACTTGTTTTTGCAGGGTATGCTATGTGATGTGATATGGCCAAGAAGAATGTGATGAATGATATGTGATGTATGAGATTGATCATGTTCTTGTAATAGGAATCATGACTTGCATGTCGATGAGTATGACCACCGGCAGGAGCCATAGGAGTTGTCTTTATTTATTGTATGACCTGCGTGTCATTGAACAACGCCATGTAATTACTTTACTTTATTGCTAACCGGTAGCCATAGTAGTAGAAGTAATAAGTTGGCGAGACAACTTCATGGAGACACGATGATGGAGATCATGATGATGGAGATTATGGTGTCATGCCGGTGACAAGATGATCATGGAGCCCCAAGATGGAGATCAAAGGAGCTATATGATATTGGCCATATCATGTCACTATTATTTGATTGCATGTGATGTTTATCATGTTTATGCATCTTATTTGCTTAGAATAACGGTAGTAAATAAGATGATCCCTCATTAAAATTTCAAGAAAGTGTTCCCCCTAACTGTGCACCGTTGCGAAAGTTCGTCGTTTCGAAGCACCACGTGATGATCAGGTGTGATAGATTCTAACGTTCACATACAATGGGTGTAAGACAGATTTACACACGCGAAACACTTAGGTTGACTTGACGAGCCTAGCATGTACAGACATGGCCTCGGAACACAAGAGACCGAAAGGTCGAGTATGAGTCGTATGGTAGATATGATCAACATGAAGATGTTCACCGATGATGACTAGTCCATCTCACATGATGATCAGACACGACCTAGTTGACTCGGATCATGTAATCACTTAGATGACTAGAGGGATGTCTATCTGAGTGGGAGTTCATAAGATGAACTTAATTATCCTGAACATAGTCAAAAGGTCTTCGCAAATTATGTCGTAGCTCGCGCTTCAGTTCTACTGTTTAGATATGTTCCTAGAGAAAATTTAGTTGAAAGATGATAGTAGCAATTATGCGGACTAGGTCCGTAAACTGAGGATTGTCCTCATTGCTTCATAGAAGGCTTATGTCCTTAATGCACCGCTCAATGTGCTGAGCCTCGAATGTCGTCTGTGGATGTTGCGAACATCTGACATACACATTTTGATAACTACGTGATAGTTCAGTTAAACGGTTTAGAGTTGAGGTACCAAAGACGTTTTGAAACGTGGCAAAACATATGAGATGTTTCGAGGGCTGAAATTGGGATTTCAGGCTCGTGCCCACGTCAAGAGGTATAAGACCTCCGACGATTTTCTTAGCCTGCAAACTAAGGGAGAAAAGCTCAATTGTTGAGCTTGTGCTCAGATTGTCTGAGTACAACAATCATTTGAATCGAGTGGGAGTTGATCTTCCAGATGAGATAGTGATATTTCTCCGAAGTCATTACCACCAAGCTGCTAGAGCTTCATGATGAACTATAATATATCAGGGACATATATGATGATCCTTGAGATATTCGCGATGTTTGACACCACAAAAGTAGAAATCAAGAAGGAGCATCAATTGTTGATGGTTGGTGAAACCACTAGTTTCAAGAAGGGCAAGGGCAAAAAGGGATGCTTCATGAAACAGCAAATCAGCTGCTGCTCTAGTGAAGAAACCCAAGGTTGAACCCAAACCCGAGGCTAAGTGCTTCTATAATAAGGGGAACAGCCATTGGAGCAGAATTACCCTAGATACTTGGTAGATGAGAAGGCTGGCAAAGTCGATAGAAGTATATTGGATATACATTGTGTTAATGTGTACTTTACTAGTACTCCTAGTAGCACCATGGTATTAGATACCGGTTCGGTTGCTAAATGTTAGTAAACTCGAAATAAAAAAAAGTTGCGGAGTAAACGGAGACTAGATAAAGGTGAGCTGGCGATATGTGTTGGAAGTTTTTCCCAAGCTTGATGTGATCAAGCATCGCACCCTCCCTCTACCATCGAGATTGGTGCTTGCGTTGAGCATAGACATGATTGGATTATGTCTGTCACAATACGGTTATTCATTCAAGGAGAATAATGGTTACTCTATTTATTTGAATAATGCCTTCAATGGTCTTGCACCTAAAATGAATGGTTTATTGAATCTCGATCGTAGTGATACACATGTTCATGCCAAAAAGATATAAGATAGTAATGATAGTACCACCTACTTGTGGCACTGCCATGTAAGTCATATCGGTATAAAACGCATGAAGAAGCTCCATGTTGATGGATCTTTGGGCTCACTCATTTTGAAAAGTTTGAGACATGCGAACCATGTCTATTGGTGTATATGCATGAAGAAACTCCATGCAAATGGACCGTTTGGACTCACTTGATTTTGAATCACCTGAGACATGCCAATCATACCACATGGGCAAGATGACTGAAAGCCTTGTTTTCAGTCAAATGGAACAAGAAAGCAACTTGTTGGAAGTAATACATTTTGATGTGTGCAGTCCAATGAGTGCTGAGGCGTGTAGTGGATATCGTTATGTTCTTACTTCACAATTGATTTGAGTAGATGTTGAGTATATTTACTTGATGAATCACGAGTCTGAATTATTGAAAGGTTCAAGTAATTTCAAGGTGAAGTTGAAAGATCGTCGTGACAAGAGGATAAAATATCTATGATATGATCATAGAGATGAATATCTGAATTACGAGTTTGGCACAGAATTAAGATATTGTGGAAATTGTTTCACAACTAATACAGCCTAGAACACCATAGTGTGATGGTGTGTCCGAACATCATAACTGCACCCTATTGGATATGATGCATACCATGAAGTCTCTTATCGAATTACCACGATAGTTTATGGGTTAGGCATTAGAGACAACCACATTCACTTTAAATAGGGCACCACGTAATTCCGATGAGATGACACCGTATGAACTATGGTTTAGAGAAACCTAAGCTGTCATTTCTTAAAAGTTTGGGGCTGCGACACTTATGTGAAAAAGTTTCAGGCTGATAAGCTCGAACCCAAAGCGGATAAATGCATCTTCATAGGACACCTAAAACAGTTGGGTATACCTCCTGTCTCAGATCCGAAAGCAATAAGGGATTGTTTCTAGAATCGGGTCCTTTCTCGAGGAAAAGTTTCTCTCGAAGGAATTGAGTGGGAGGATGGTGGAGACTTGATGAGGTTATTGAACCGTCACTTCAACTAGTGTATAGCAGGGAACAAAGAGTTGTTCCTGTGGCACCTACACCAATTGAAGTGGAAGCTTATGATATTGATCATGAGACTTCAGATCAAGTCACTCCCAAACCTCGTAGGATGACAAGGATGTGTACTACTTCAGAGTGGTACATAATCATGTCTTGGAAGTCATGTTGCTAGACAACAATGAACCTACGAGCTATGGAGAAGCGATGGTGGGCCCAGATTCCGATAAATGGCTCGAGGCCATAAATCTGAGAGAGGATCCATGTATGAAAACAAAGTGTAGACTTTGGCAGAACGGCTCAATGGTCGTAAGGCTGTTGAGTAGAGATGGATTTTAAAAGGAAGACGGACAATGATGGTAAGTATCACCATTAAGAAAGCTCGACTTGTCGTTAAGATTTTTTCCGACAAGTTCAAGGAGTTGACTATGATGAGACTTTCTCACTCGTAGCGATGCTAAGAGTCTGTTGGAATTATATTAGCGATTACTGCATTATTTATGAAATCTTGCAGATAGGATGTCAAAACATTGTTTCCTCGATGATTTTCTTGAGGAAAGGTTGTATGTGATACAACCGGAAGGTTTTGTCAATCCTGAAAGATGCTAATAAGTATGCAAAGCTCTAGCAATCCTTCTAAGGACTGGAGTAAGCATCTCGGAGTTGGAATGTATGCTTTGATGAGACAATCAAAGATTTTGGGTGTATACAAAGTTTATGAGAAACTTGTATTTCCAAAGAAGTGAGTGGGAGCACTATAGAATTTCTGATGAATATATGTTGTTGACATATTGTTGATCAGAAATGACGTAGAATTTCTGGAAAGCATATAGGGTTATTTGGAAAGTGTTTTTCAATGGAAATCCTGGATTAAGCTACTTGAACATTGAGCATCAAGATCTATAAGGATAGATCAAAACGCTTAATGGTACTTTCAAATGAGCACATACCTTGACATGATCTTGAAGGTGTTCAAGATGGATCAGTCAAAGAAGGAGTTCTTGTCTGAGTTATAAGGTATGAAGTTAAGACTTAAAGCTCGACCACGACAGAAGAAAGAGGAAGGACGAAGGTCGTCCCCTATGCTTTTGTCATAGGCTCTATACAGTATGCCATGCTGAGTACCGCACCTGATGTGTGCCTTGCCACATATCTGGCGAGAGGGTACAAAGGTAATCTAGGAGTAGATCACCAGATAGCGGTCTAAATTATCCTTAGAGGAATAAGGATATGTTTCTCGGTTATGGAGGTGATAAAGAGTTTGACGTAAAGAGTTACGTCGATGCAAGCTTAACACCTATCCGGATAGCTCTGAGTAGAGATACCGGATACGTATAATGGAATAGCTCCAAGTAGAATAGTTATTTGAAATGGCTCCAAATGTAGCGTAGTAGTTGCATCTACAAGATGACATAGAAATTTGCGAAGTACATACGGATCTGAATGTTGCAGACCCGTTGACTGAAACCTCTCTCACAAGCATAACATGATCAAACCCAGAACTCTTTGGGTGTTAGTCACATGGGGATGTGACCTTGAGTGTTAATCACATATCGATGTGAACTGGATTATTGACTCTAGTGCAAGTGGGAGACTGTTGGAAATATGCCCTAGAGGCAATAATAAATTGGTTATTATTATATTTCCTTGTTCATGATAATCGTTTATTATCCATGCTAGAATTGTATTGATAGGAAACTCAGATACATGTGTGGATACATAGACAACACCATGTCCCTAGTAAGCCTCTAGTTGACTGGCTCGTTGATCAATAGATGGTTAAGGTTTCCTGACCATGGACATTAGATGTCGTTGATAACGGGATCACATCATTGGGAGAATGATGTGATGGACAAGACCCAATCCTAAGCCTAGCACAAGATCGTGTAGTTCGTTTGCTAAAGCTTTTCTAATGTCAAGTATCATTTCCTTAGGCCATGAGATTGTGCAAGTCCCGGATACCGTAGGAGTGCTTTGGGTGTGCCAAACATCACAACGTAACTGGGTGGCTATAAAGGTACACTACAGGTATCTCCGAAAGTGTCTGTTGGGTTGGCACGAATCGAGACTGGGATTTGTCACTCCGTGTGACGGAGAGGTATCTCTGGGCCCACTCGGTAGGACATCATCATAATGTGCACAATGTGATCAAGGAGTTGATCATGGGATGATGTGTTACGGAATGAGTAAAGAGACTTGCCGGTAACGAGATTGAACAAGGTATCGGGATACCGACGATCGAATCTCGGGCAAGTACAATACCGCTAGACAAAGGGAATTGTATACGGGATTGATCGAATCCTCGACATCGTGGTTCATCCGATGAGATCATCATGGAACATGTGGGAACCAACATGGGTATCCAAATCCTGCTGTTGGTTATTGACCGGAGAACGTCTTGGTCATGTCTGCATGGTTCCCGAACCCGTAGGGTCTACACACTTAAGGTTCGATGACGCTAGGGTTATAAAGGAAGTTTGTATGTGGTTACCGAATGTTGTTCGGAGTCCCGGATGAGATCCCGGACGTCACGAGGAGTTCCGGAATGGTTCGAAGGTAAAGATTTATATATGGGAAGTCCTGTTTTGGTCCGGAGGTAAAGAAAAGAATGAAAAATGACGAACTAGTAGAACATCTTCATGGAAACCACCGGGTAAGAACATTGGTGGAAAAGAATGGAGAGACTTCACAAAAATAAAAGGATACTTGATAAAGAAATCTGAGTCCTTGAAGAAACAAGGGTGGGAGGGTGGGAAAAACAAAGGCAACTAGGAGACGGATGAAACAAACACCGTTGAGAAGAACTGATACTTGATCAAGCGGAAGTTGAAAGCGAACGGATTCACTTGAAGAGAAACACGCCGGTTGAAAAAGGATTGACATGACAATCTCGATTATCAAGAAGGATTAGTATTCACATCGTAGTATGAGAACACCATTATGAGAAAGGTATGGAATCAACATTTGACTTCGAAGCAACTCGAATACCACATCTCAAAACAAAACAAGGATTGGCTTGCAGAATAAGCCAGAACAAACATATGATAGAGATTTTGTCCGAAGTTTTCGTGGTTGGGCCTACACGGGCTCGATCGTACAGCACCATCATGTACAAGGCAGTGCACATGACATACGAAGCGTCCCCGAGTCGGCATAGCCAAGGACTCCTTAAGACACAACGAGACCACTGTAAAACCGACCGTGGATAGGCGGACCACTAGATGTCGAACCCCAATTTCAAATCATACATCTGTCGGAAAGATATCCTAGGAGCTACTTGAATTACCACCTATAAAACTCCCGAACCTTTCCGGTTATGCAATCAGGTGTTGGGGATACAGGGGAAGCATAATATCTCACCCAAACTAGCAAATCCTACATCCAGTTGTATCCATCCTTCAACACATAACCAAGAAACCTTCGGAAATCATCTACCTCAACCTTCGAAAAGCATCCATTATACGAGTTATGGCAATACTCCCGAACTCCCGCCCCAGTACTGGGTGGCGTCGAGGTTATCTCACCAACAACTGCATAAAAGAGATTTTCGATGTCGGCATACTAAACTCAGGTATTCCAGAATTGCAACGATAAAATTATGACGACAACACCTCGGAGCCCAACTCCCCGGAACACTTCCACAAAACCCCAGACAGGAGGCACCAAGACAATGTTCTCGTCACGAAACCATCGGAACGATTCCAAGATACCCGCATGATCCTAAATTTTTTTTACTGAAATTTGAGAAGAGAAGAGTCAAAACTCTATGTCAGGATGCCTTACCAGAGCGATGAGGAGACTGGGAAGTAAAAAAAATTCCTAAACTCTCCGATATATAATTCCTAAATGACTCAAAACATTTTTTCTAGACACAACTCAGCCGCTAAAACGATCAAGCAATGGGGCTCCTAAGGTCGGGGAAGGCTCTGATACCAACTTGTAACGCCCTCGATGCGGCTATATCTCCCACGTGTCGAGGCATGACTTAGAGGCATAACCGCATTGAAAGCAATGTCGCAAGTGAGGTAATCTTCACACAACCCATGTAATACATAAGGGAAAGAGATACATAATTGGCTTACAATCGCCACTTCACACAAATACATGAATAAAGCATTACAACATCCAAATACAATCAAGGTCCGACTACGGAACCAAAATAAAAGAAGAACCCCAAATGCGACAAGGTCCCCGATCGACCCCAACTGGGCTCCACTACTGATCAACTAGAACGAAGCAACACAAAGGACAAGATCTTCATCGAGCTCCTCCTGAGCTTGGTTGCGTCATCTGCACGGACTCATCGACACCTGCAAGCTGGTTTTGGAAGTATCTGTGAGCCACAGGGACTCAGCAATCTCGCACCCTCGTGATCAAGACTATTTAAGCTTATGGGTAAGGTAAAAGGTATGAGGTGGAGCTGCTGCAAGCGACTAGCATATATGGTGGCTAACATACGCAAAAGGGAGCGAGAAGAGAAGGCAAAAGCACGGTCGAAAAACCATGATCAAGAAGTGATCCTAGAACAACCTACGTCAAGCATAAATCCAACACCGTGTTCACTTCCCGGACTCCGCCGGAAAGAGACCATCACAGTTACACACGCAGTTGATTCATTTTAAATAAGTTAAGGTTCAAGTTATGTACAAACCGGACATTAACAAATTCCCATCTGCCCATAACCGCGGGCACGGCTTTCGAAAGTTCAAATCCCTGCAGGGGTGTCCCAACTTAGCCCATGACAAGCTCTCACGGTCAACGAAGGAATAGACCTCCTCCGAGACATTCCGATCAGACTCGGTATCCGGTTCAAAGACATCCTCGACAATGGTAAAACAAGTCCAGCAAAGCCGCCCGATGTGCCGACATCCTGATGGGAGCTGCACATATCTCGTTCTCAGGGCAACACCGGATAAGGTCAAGCTACGAGTAAAACCAGCCCTCAAGTTTCCCCGAGGTGGCCCCGCAGGCTGCCCATTTCGGACCAACACTTAGACAAGCACTGGCCCGGGGGGGTTAAAATAAAGATGACCCTTGGGCTGGCCTAACCCAAGGAAAAAAGAGGCTAGGTGGCGAATGGTAAAACCAAGGTTGGGCCTTGCTGGAGGAGTTTTATTCAAAGCGAACTGTCAAGGGGTTCCCATTATAACCCAACCGCGTAAGGAACGCAAAATCCGGGAACATAACACCGATATGATGGAAACTAGGGCGGCAAGAGTGGAACAAAACACCAGGCATAAGGCCGAGCCTTCCACCCTTTACCAAGTATATAGATGCATTAATTAAATAAGATATATTGTGATATCCCAACAAGTAAACATGTTCCAACAAGGAAGAACATCTCCATGTTCCAACAAGGAACAAACTTCAATCTTCACCTACAACTAACAACGCTATAAGAGGGGCTGAGCAAAGCGGTAACATAGCCAATCAATGGTTTGCTAGGACAAGGTGGGTTAGAGGCTTGGTTCAACAATTCGGGAGGCATGATAAGCAAGTGGTAGGTATCGCAGCATAGGCATAGCAAAAGAGCGAGCAACTAAGCAAGCAAAGATAGAAGTGATTTCGAGGGTATGATCATCTTGCCTGAAATCCCGCAAGGAAGAAGAACGAGTCCCTGAAGAAGAAAAACGGGCGTAGACGAATGGGTCCTCACAAACGCGACGTTACCGGAATCAACCCGAAGAAGCACACACCGGAAAGAAGCACACAACATAGTAAACAACCAACACAAGAACATGGTATGATATGCGAGATGCGGTATGCGATGCATATGCATGATTTGCAAGGGAATGAATGAACCTGGACTGAACTTGGAAATCCAAGTGTGCCACTGTAAAGGTGAGATGAAATCGCTTGAAAACGATATAAAGATCACCGGAATCGGAGTTACGGTTTGGAAATGGCGAGCAATTCAAATATGGCCATGGTCTGCGATATACAGCAAGTAGCCAACTAAATGCAACAAGATGAACATGCTACAACACTCAAACATGGCAACAAAACAAATGGAAGGAATCCATTCATGATGCTTAACAAAAGTCTAGCACTGAGCTACGGCCAATTCATCCACTAACAGGTTCAAACAAGCATGGCAAAAATGCATATGGTAAACAGATTTTAGACTTTGTGAAATTAACACTTGTCTGGAATTTCAGATCAGGTAGCACACTTCGGAGCATGAAAACTATATGCTACAGGACCTGAACATGGCAAAGTGAAGCATGGCATGGAGCTACTGAAATAGATTAACAAAAGTCCCTTAGTGACCTTGAGCCAAAAGGAATCAGAAAATACAATTGAAAGCATGTGAACATGGCAAAAACATAATCAGATCACAGACTTGGTGAAAACTGGAGCATGCTGAAAACAGATATCAAGTAGGCATGTTTACGAGCTCGAAGCACTCACTACGGAGCATGACATGAAAATCTAAGCATACACCCATAAAGAACACACAAAATTCAAGCTAGACATGGCAAGAACAATAGCATAGCATGCACGGATCAACTACAACATCCTCGGCAAAATTGCTAACAAGTAGACAATCTGCCCAGATTCACGAAGTAGCAAAAGTAGAGCTTGATTGACTCAAGCTAGGGTGCTCCATAATTGCAAACAAAGACATGGATGGATAGAGCACTACAAGATTAACAAAACATCCTTACTGATCATCCTCAAAAGAGGCACGGATCACTAGGAAACAACATGAACATATGACATAATGAGATAATCAGACCAAGGACTTTGTGGAAATGCTAAGTCCCTGAAATCAGCATTACCAAGTGCACCACTTTGCAAGCTTGTGCTAGTCACCACACACATCACAAAAATACATGGGTTGCATCTCTGGAAAGATGGCAAAACCCATAACAAAACACATGTAGGGCTCATGGGCATATCATGCACACAATAATCATTGCAAAAATGACAAATATCTAAATGGAGCAGCAGATCTAACAATTATCTCAAGTAGCACTCTTCTAACAGCATTTCGGGCATCAAGATGAACTCAAATGAAAATGATGCAATGAGATGAAATGATGAGCTCTGTGAGACGAACATTTTGATATGATATATGCCCAAAACGGAGCTACAGATGCAAAGTTATGGCATGAAGAACATGGGCTCATGAATCTGGGAATTTTGGGGACTTGGTGGAATTTCACCTCCGCGAAAAGTCAACGCGGGACGGAGGGATCCGGGACGGCGCGGTGCAGATCCGAGACGGGTGTTTGGTTCGGGGAGTGCTGGATCTGGTCCACCCTCACCAGATCCGGCCGGCGAGGGAGGAGGACTCCGGCGAGGCGGCTCGCTCCGGCGACGAGGGACTCCGGCGGGAGGAGCGGGGCACGCCGGCGAGGTGAGGTGCTCGGGCCGGCCTGGCAACGGTGGATGGCGGCGGCGAGCTCGCGCGCGGCGAGGCGCGAAGGCGGCGGGCGGTGGAGGCGGCGCACGGCGGCGGGGCGGCGTGGAGGAGCCCGCCGGCGGGGCGAGCTCGCCGGAGCAGCGGCTCTGCGGCAGAGCGACGAAGAGGCGGCCGGGCGGCGCTGCTCCACGAGCGGCGACGGGATGGGCCCGCGCGGGCCCGCGATGGGCTCGGCGGGCCGCGCGGTGGAGAGGCGGGGCGCCGGGACGGCGTGGCGGCGCGCGATTGGACGAGGCGGCGGCAGAGCTGACGTGGCAAGCACTGATTGGCCGGGGTGAGGTGGAGGCTGGACGCGTCCGGCGGGCGCGGACATGTCCGGCGGCGGAGTGGGAATAAGCTAGGGTTTGGACTGCGCGAAAAATCGGGGAGAGCCACATATTTATAGGTAGAGGGAGCTAGGAGATTCCAAATGAGGTGCGGTTTTCGGCCACGCGATTGTGATTGAACGACTGAGATGATGGAGCAGGTTTAGGTGGGTTTTGGGCCAAATTGGAGGGGTGTTGGGCTGCAACACACACAAGGCCTTTTCGGTCCCTCGGTTAACCGTTGGAGTATGAAACGAAGTCCAAATGGTACGAAACTTGACAGGCGGTCCACCGGTAGTAAACCAAGGCGGCTTGGCAAGTCTCGGTCCAATCCGGAAATGTTTAATCCCCACATACGAGAGAAAGGTAGATATGACCACCGGAGGAGAATGAAGCGCTGGAATGCAAAACGGACAACGGGGAAAATGCTCGAATGCATGAGATGAACACGTATGCAAATGAAATGCACATGATGACATGATATGCAATGCATGACCCCCAAGCAATGACATGGCAACAACAGCGAATAACAGGAGGACACCTGGCACATCGGTCTCGGGGCGTTACATGCCACCACCCCTAGGGAGGGAACCCTAGGTGGGGGCGCAGCCCCTCCCATCCCCCTATATATACTTGAGGTTTGGGCTGCCCAAGACACATGAGTTCCTCTCCTTGGCGCAGCCCTACCCCTCTCCCTCCTCGTCTCTTGTGGTGCTTGGCGAAGCCCTGCTGGAGTACCACGCTCCTCCACCACCACCACATCGTCGTGCTGCTGCTGGATGGAGTCTTCCCCAACCTCTCCTTCTCCCCTTGCTGGATCAAGGCGTAGGAGACGTCACCGAGCTGTACGTGTGTTGAACACGGAGGTGCCGTCCGTTCGGCACTAGGATCATCGGTGATTTGGATCACGACGAGTACGACTCCATCAACCCCGTTCTCTTGAACGCTTCCGTGTAGCGATCTATAAGGGTATGTAGATGCACTCTCCTTCCCTCGTTGGTAGACTTCTCCATAGATTGATCTTGGTGATGCGTAGAAAATTTTGAATTTCTGCTACGTTCCCCAACATCTCATTCCCTTGAGAGAGATTCCACTCTCACGTATTATGGTGTTTTTGACGACAATCATGTTTTGACGGGGAGATTTCCGAGGAAGGAGGTCGAACCTACGGAGGCTAGCCAACGAGGGGCCGCAGGGTCCCGTGGGACAAAAAGGAATGCAGTCTGGACTGAGATGCCGGCGCAAAGGTATAGCGCACCCTCTGTTTCCCTGGTGTTATTCTGTCAGGGCATATTAACGTTCGTGCTATCTTCAGAATGAAGAGACCTCGCCGGACTACATCCGGAGAGGTTGCCAATCGCGCCTCCACCAGCCAGGCTCCAACGTCTAGCCAGGAAGCGGAGGCGAGCACAAGGCGCGCACCGGACGCTCCTCCGACAGAGGATGCGGACAGGCTGTCTGCCACAAATTCTGAAGTGGAGAGTGCCATGAACCACAGGCGTCGCCGGACAGTTCTACGTGACGCTTGTTTCTCCCAAGAGGCTTTAGATGCCTTTAATTCGGGAGATGCGTACCTCCGTGCCGCTCAAAATGGTTTAGCCAGAGCCACGGAGCAGTATGTAAAAGACATACGGGTAAGAAAATTTTGGTTAAATATATATATGCTAGTAGCCCCCGAGACTTGAAGCAGTTAGAGCAACCGATTTAAGGATCATTTAATATGCAGGTTCTTACAGAGAAGAATACCGTACTGTCCCAGGAGCTGCAAAAGTGCAAGGCCCAACTAGAGGCCGTACTAGCCGCAGCAGGGGAGCCCAAAGAGACCCCCTCAGGTAAGATACACTTCGAAAGATTAGTATTGTATGGTGTGGGTGCAAATCTGACAAATCATATTGCAGATGGCGCCGGACTCGATCCGGACAAGCAACAACTCTTACGCCGGCTAAAGGCCGGTGAGAGTACGTTGACAAAGGTGAGGCGAGAGAAGAATGATCTTCAGGATGCCAACACCAAGCTGGACGTCGAACTTAAAGATGTTCGTGGCCAGCTGTCGTACTCCACGAAGGAGAATCAGCGGCTTTGACGCGGCATTTTTAGTAAGTGCTTGAACGAACTTCGAAAAAAAAGTTCGGCGAGGAAGTCGACTAACAGAGTAATGTCTGTAGGTATGCTCACAGGTCGTCCTGCAGAGGAGATGCCCGGTTCTACGGGTGACCTTCTTCCCGAACTCTTGCAACTGCACGAGCGAATTCGGCAAGCGATGCAGGGTATTGCCCAAGCCTTATGGCCTGCTCACTCCGTGCCCGAGGGCCTTGGAGAGCTTGCGGAGAAGCTGAAGGGAGCTCGGCGGCGCTTCCGGTTGTGGAAGATATCGGCCTGCTGACAAGGCGCTAGGGAGGCCTGGGCCATGGTGAAGACCCGTTTTACGAAGTCTGACCCAAACCACATGGCCGAGGTCGGACCAGTGGGGCCTGACGGGAAGGAGATCCCTGTGAGCTTAGTATACGGCCAAGTAGAGTTGGCCGCGAAGTATTCCCAGCGGGACTGTAAATTAGACAGCCTATTAGATGGTATAGTCAATACAATCAGTCAGAATGACTATGTAATTTTGAATTGACATGTGTAATGCCTTCTAGCCGGATTGTAGATCGTTTGTCGTTGCCGACCTTTTTGCTTCAACCTTGGGACCTGACGGTCCGGAGTGTGTCCGAATACCATAGCGGTTATATAAGAACCGGGGTATGCGTGGAGACCAGGCGTAGGGGTCATTAGTGCTTTATCAGACAAGTGCCCAACTAGTTATGTTATATTACCTGGTTAGTAAGAAACATCTTCCAGAGAGAATAGTTCCGTTAGGGGTTCCTTTCGCTGGGAGGCATGCCCTAAAGTGCATGTCCGGACTGCGTGAAAAGACGCAGAAAAAAGCATCTGGGGGCGCATAAAATGAGTAAAAAGATCATCTTTTATTTCACCGACCGAATATTCCCTTAAGAACGCTAGCTTTCGGCTTCTCCCAGTCTGAGGTACACATCCGGCTGACCCGGCGGTAACAATCGCAGAGGTGCTCCCTTTACCGCCTAGCCGAACAATCGGGAACGTAGGGGTAAGCACAGGAGCCAGGCAACCCAGCTTGGCCAAAACTTAAGTCATATCGATGCATATAATGGTGAAGAAAAAGGTACATGCGGAAGTTTGACGCATGTGTTGGGCGTGAAGCCCGTATAAATAAGCTTCTGTTGAAGAAGCCCCCAGGTTTAATGAGCGCGAGTGGCGCGTTACTAGATGAGCGTTTAAGGGCTATAAAAAGAAAAGAGGGGAAGGAGAGAAATGTAAGACAGAAAAATGCAAAAAATGGACAGAGGAAGGAGACGAACACAGAGTCCGGCGCTAGGCATAGAATCTTCGGAGACGGGTGGCGTTCCACGGGTTCGGCTCGAGTCGGTTATCCGACGCATCTCGCAGGCGGTACGCCCCACCAGTTAGGACTTGGTAGATTATGAATGGACCTTCCCACTTGGGCTTGAGTTTGTCCTTTTTCTTATCCGGCATGCGTAGAACTAGTTCGCCAACATTGTAATTTTTGGCCCGTACTTCTCTGCTTTGATATCTTCGGGCCTGCTGTTGATAAAATGCGGAACGGGCTTTTGCCACGTCACGCTCCTCCTCCAAGGCGTCCAAGTTGTCCTGCCGATCGAGCTCGGCTTCTCTTTCTTTGTACATGCGCACTCTAGGTGAGTCATGAATTATGTCGCAGGGCAGAACTGCCTCTGTGCTGTACACCATAAAAAAACTGTGTGTATCTGGTGGTGCGATTTGGCATGGTCCGCAGCCCCCATAGCACGGAGTCGAGCTCCTCTACCCAGTGCGTGTTAGATTCCTTGAGGGACCGCACCAGTCTGGGTTTAATGCCGCTCATGATAAGACCATTTGCACGTTCGACCTGGCCGTTGGTTTGTGGGTGATAGACGGAAGCATAATCGAGCTTGATGCCCATGTTTTTGCACCAGAGTTTTACCTCGTCGGCGGTAAAGTTTGTACCATTATCGGTTATGATGCTATGGGGGACGCCATAACGGTGTACAACCCCGGATATGAAGTCTATAACAGGTCCGGATTCGGCCATTTTAACAGGCTTGGCTTCCATCCATTTGGTGAATTTATCCACCATGACGAGTAAGTATTTTTTCCTATCGGTCCCACCTTTAAGGGGTCCGACCATGTCAAGCCCCCAGACCGCAAAGGGCCAGGTGATGGGTATAGTTTGGAGTGTGGTGGGTGGCATATGGCTTTGGTTGGCAAAAAGTTGGCAACCAGCGCATCGTTGGACTAGGTCCTGAGCGTCTGCCCAGGCCGTCGGCCAATAAAAGCCTATACGGAAAGCCTGGCTAACAAGGGACCAAGCAGCGGCGTGGTGACCACCGAGTCTGGCATGAATTTCACCTTTGGAGATGCACCTTTGAAGGACTTCGGTAGTGCTTTTCTTATAAAGCTCTCCCTCATGGACTCTATAGGCTTTAGATCGCCGCACTATGCAGCGGGCCTCGTTTTGGTCCTCCGGGAGTTCCTGCCTAGTAAGGTAGGCTAGGAATGGTTCTGTCCACGGGGCGATAACCGCCATTATTACGTGGGCTGAAGGTGTAATTTCATTGGCAGAGCCTCCAATTGTGTCATATTGTTCGGCGTCGAGTGGTGCGGCTGGGTCCGGGCTGTTATATGCGGGTTCCCCCTCCCATGCTACGGATGGCTTGAACAATCTTTCCAAAAAGATGTTGGGGGGGACTGCATCGCGTTTTGCTCCGATGCGTGCCAGGACGTCCGCTGCTTGATCGTTTTCTCGGGCTATATGGTGAAACTCCAGCCCTTCGAACCGAGCTGACATTTTTAGGATGGCGTTGCGGTAAGCTGCCATTTTTGGGTCCTTGGTGTCGAAGTCTCCATTTATTTGGGATATCGCGAGGTTTGAATCCCCGCGTACCTCTAGGCGCTGGATACCCATGGATACTGCTATCCGGAGACCATGTAGGAGGGCCTCATATTCGGCTGCATTGTTGGAATCCGTGTACATGATCTGGAGCACATATTGGACTGTGTCTCCTGTGGGGGACGTCAGGACGACGCCAGCCCCCCAGCCCGGCCAACATTTTGGAGCCATCGAAATGCGTAATCCAGTTTGAATATGTGCCGTACTCTTTAGGGAGCTCGGCCTCCGTCCATTCTGCGACGAAGTCGGCCAAAACTTGCGATTTAATAGCTCGCCGTGGCTTATAGGTTATATCAAACGGGAGAAGCTCGATGGCCCATTTTGCAATCCGGCCCGTTGCATCGCGGTTGTTGATAATATCGTTGAGTGGTACTTCCGAGGCTACTGTTATGGAACACTCTTGAAAGTAATGCCGTAGCTTCCGGGATGCCATGAATACCGCGTATGCAATCTTTTGATAATGCGGGTACCGTGATTTGCATGGAGTGAGGACAGTGGACACGTAGTAGACCGGCCTTTGAAGGGGGAATTTGTGTCCGTCCGTTTCTCGCTCAACAACGAGCACTGCGCTGGCAACTTGGTGTGTTGCTGCAATGTACAATAACATTGGTTCGCCGGTGTTTGGTGCGGCCAGGACTGGGTTTGTTGCCAATATGGCTTTTATTTCATCAAGTCCGGCCGTGGCGGCATCCATCCACTCGAAGTGTTCGGTGCGCCGAAGGAGGCGATAGAGGGGTAGTGCCTTTTCTCCCAAGCGGGAGATGAAGCGGCTTAAAGCCGCCACACATCCGGTTAATTTTTGTATTTGTTTGAGGTCCTTTGGGATATCCAATTGTGACAAAGCTCGGATCTTGGCTGGATTTGCTTCAATTCCTCTACCGGATACAATGAAGCCCAAGAGCTTTCCGGCTGGAACGCCGAAGACGCATTTTTCTTGGTTGAGCTTGATGTCATATTGTCGGAGGTTATCGAATGTAAGCCTCAAGTAGTTTACTAGGGATTCAACATGTCTTGATTTGACGACCACATCTTCCACATATGCCTCCACTGTTTTGCCGATCTGGTTTGCCAGACATGTCTGGATCATGCGCTGATATGTTGCGCCGGCGTTTTTCAGCCCGAAGGGCATTGTGTTGAAGCAGAATGGGCCGTATGGTGTGATGAATGCTGTTGCAGCTTGGTCTGATTCTGCCATCTTGATTTGATGGTAACCGGAGTATGCGTCGAGGAAACACAACAAATCGTGTCCTGCGGTGGCATCGATAATTTGATCGATACGGGGGAGGGGGAAGGGATCCTTTGGGCAAGCCTTGTTAAGGTCTTTAAAATCGACACACAGGCGCTAGGATTTGTCCTTCTTTGGTACCATCACCAGGTTTGCTAGCCAGTCCGGATGTTTTATGTCTCTGATGAATCCGGCCTCCAATAGCTTGGCTAGCTCTTCTCCCATAGCCTGTCTCTTGGGTTCGGAAAAACGCCGACGGGCTTGTTTGACAGGTTTAAATCCTTTTAGGATATTTAAGCTGTGTTCGGCCAGCCTGCGTGGGATCCCTGGCATGTCTGAAGGGTGCCAGGCGAAGATGTCCCAGTTCTCTCATAGGAACTCTCGCAGTGCGGCGTCTGCATCAGGGGTCAGTCGTGCCCCGATGGAAGCTGTTTTATTGGGGTCCGTTGGATGGACCTGGAATTTGACTATTTCATCAGCTGGCTTGAAGGACATGGATTTGGATCTCTTATCGAGTATCACATCATCCCTGTTAACCGTGGAGCGCAGCGTAGTCAGTTCCTCGGCCGCTAAGGCTTCGGATAGCGCCTCAAGGGCTAATGCGGCCGTCTTGTTTTCGGCGCAGAGTGCTATGTCCGAATCACTAGCTAGAGTGATAATTCCATTCGGCCCAGGCATCTTAAGCTTCATGTACCCGTAATGGGGTATTGCTTGGAAGATTGTGAATGCTTCCCGCCCTAGTAAAGCGTGATATCTGCTCTTAAACGGGGCCACCTGAAACGTGACTTCTTCGGACCTGTAATTATCCGGCGTGCCGAACACCACATCTAGTGTGATTTTTCCTATGCAGCGCGCTTCCCGACTGGGGATTATTCCTCTAAAGGTTGTGCTGCTTCGCTCGACGCGGTTCCAGTCTATTTCCATTTTTTGAAGGGTTTCCTCATAAATGAGGTTCAGTCCGCTGCCTCCATCCATGAGCACCTTGGTGAGGCGAAAGCCGTCCACTATGGGACTGAGGACCAATGCGGCTGGTGCTCGGGCTGTTCGGAATCTAGGTTCATCACTTGCGTTGAAGGTAATGGCAGTGTCGCTCCATGGATTTATTGTTGCAACATGATAGACTTCGGCGAGGCTGCGGAGTGTTCTTTTTCGCACATTGTTTGATGCGAAAGTCTTGAAGACTGTGAGAACGGTACTGGTGTCCTTGGGCTGGCTTTCTGCGGCCTCCGGAATTAAGAGGTCCTCGCCGATTTTGGCCACCTGCCGGAGTATCCAACATGCTCTAAGGCTGTGAGTTGGTGTGGCGTCCTCTGTACTGTGAATTCTATAGGGTCCATCAAGCCATCTTTCCAGTACGGTTCCATGCCCTGTAGAGGGTTTTGGCTTTTTGGTGTTTATCCCGGGTGTCCTGTGATAATGCACCCTCTTAGTTCGGACGGGATTACTATTCAAGGCCGGATTATCCCAAAAATTTATTTCGATTTTCCAGGCGCTTTCCATCGCACAGTATTTTTGTACTATGGACGCCAAGTCAGCGAAGCTTGTGATATCACGACAACTTACGGCGTTAAGGATTCCCTTGTCCGTGCAATTACTGCAGAAAATTGAGATTGCATCTTCCTCGCGGCAATCCTTTATCCTGTTCATAACCAGGAGGAATCTGGCCCAGTAATGATGTACTGTTTCCTCGGGCCTCTGCCTGATTTGGGAGAGATCGCTTATGATCGGGTGGGCGGGTGTCATTGAATCTGAAACCTCACCCAATCCAAGATTCGGAGGCCGAAGAGTTTCCGAACTCTGAAGTTCGGATTCTTGGATGTTGTCCAGTGAATCTGGCCCGTTGCCTAATCCTAAGCTCAGGTCTTGAGTTACATCTCCCCCTCCGCGGGTATCCGGCTTGGAGGGGTCGGGAATTCGGACGTAGCTAGTCCTTAAAATAGATGAAGGGTCGCCGCACTGCGTCTCTACCACGGCAACGTGGTGGGTGACTTGGGGAGAGTTAATTTCTCTTAGATCGGGTTTAAGCCCAACCTGGTCGTAATCCGTAGCGACCCCCAGGGCGGTGATGCGATCCAAGAGCTCATTTACGGAAGAGAGCTCCATTGGATCTAGCTGCTCGACGAGCTCCGAGCTGACGTGTAGGTTGCTTTTGATGACCCGAGAGGTCACCGTCGGTGCAACAGCCGAACAGGCGGTCATGAGGAAACCACCTAGCCGGAGGGTTTGGCCGACAGCCAAGGCTCCCTTAGCTACGGCGCCATCTTTAAAGACAGGAGGAGGCATCCTTCCTGATTGTGACGGCACAGAGGAACTCTCAATGAAAGCTCCAATGTCGGTATCAAAACTGGCGGATCTCGGGTAGGGGGTCCCAAACTGTGCGTCTAGGTCGGATGGTAATAGGAGGCAGGGAACACGATGTTTTACCCAGGTTCGGGCCCTCTTGATGGAGGTAAAACCCTACGTCCTGCTTGATTAATATTGATGATATGGGTAGTACAAGAGTAGATCTACCATGAGATCAAGGAGGCAAAACCCTAGAAGCTAGCCTACGGTATGGTTGTTGTATATGGAGTTGATTGCCTACGGACTACAACCATCCGGTTTATATAGACACCGGATAGGGTTAGGGTTACATAGAGTCGGTTACAATGGTAGGAGATCTTGAATATCCGCATCGCCAAGCTTGCCTTCCACGCCAAGAAAGTCCCATCCGGACACGGGACGAAGTCTTCAATCTTGTATCTTCATAGTCCTGGAGTCCGGCTGAAGGTATAGTCCGGCTACCCGAACACCCCCTAATCCAGGACTCCCTCAATCTTCGTAGAATATGTGGGAGCTAATATGAGCATACAGGTTCCGCTATTGGTTATTGACCGGAGACGTGTCTCGGTCATGTCTACATAGTTCTCAAACTCGTAGGGTCCGCATGCTTAAAGTTCGGTGACGATCGGTATTATGAGTTTTTGTGTTTTGATGTACAAAAGGTAGTTCGGAGTCCCGGATATGATCACAGACATGACGAGGAGTCTTGAAATGTTTGAGACGTAAAGATCGATATATTGGACGACTATGCTCGGACATCGGAAAGGTTCCGGAAGGTTTCAGACATATATCGGAGTACCGGGGGGTTACCGGAACCCTCCAGGGGGCTTAATGGGCCTACATGGGCCTTAGTGGAAATAGAGGGTAGCAAGGGGAGTGTGGGGCGCACCCCCAAGGCCCAAACCGAATTGGTTTAGCGCAAGGGGTCCGGCCCCCTCTTTCCTTCTCCTCCTCTCCCTTTCCTTCCCCCTCTCTTACTCCTACTAGGAAAAGGAGGAGTCCTACTCCTAGTGGGAGTAGGACTCCCCCCTCTCCCTGGCCGGCCGCCTCCTCCCCCTTGCTCCTTTATATACAGGGGCAGGGGGGCACCCCATGGACACAACAATTGATCATTGATCTCTTAGCGGTGTGCGGTGCCCCCCTCCACCATAATCCACCTCAATCATATCGTAGCGGTGCTTAGGCGAAGCCCTGCGTCGATAGCATCATCATCACCGTCACCACGCCGTTGGGTTGACGAAACTCTCCTGTGAAGCTTTGCTGGATCGGAGCTCGCGAGACGTCATCGAGTTGAACATGTGCAGAACTCGGAGGTGCCGTGCGTTCGGTACTTAGATTGGTCGGATCATGAAGACGTACGACTACATCAACCGTGTTGGGCTAACGCTTCCGCATTCGGTCTACAAGGGTACGTGGACACACTCTCCCCTCTCGTTGCTATGCATCACCATGATCCTGTGTGTGCGTAGGAATTTTTTTGAAATTACTACGTTCTCCAACAGTGGCATCCGAGCCAAGTTATTGCGTAGATGTTATAAGCACGAGTAGAACAAAAGTGAGTTGTGGGTGATACAAGTCATACTGCTCACCAGCATGTCATACTTTGGTTCGGCGGTATTGTTGGATGAAGCGGCCCGGACTGACATTACGCGTATGCTTACGCGAGACTAGTTCTACCGACATGCTTTGCACACAGGTGGCTGGCGGGTGTCAGTTTCTCCAACTTTCGTTGAACCGAGTGTGGCTACGCCCGGTCCTTGTGAAGGTTAAAACATCACTAACTTGACGAACTATCGTTGTGGTTTTGATGCATAGGTAAGAACGGTTCTTGCTCAGCCCATAGCAGCCACGTAAAACTTGCAACAACAAAGTAGAGGATGTCTAACTTGTTTTTGCAGGGCATGTTGTGATGTGATATGGTCATGACATGATGCTATATTGTATGAGATGGTCATGTTCTGTAACGGAGTTATCGGCAACTGGCAGGAGCCATATGGTTGTCGCTTTATTGTATGCAATGCAATCGCCCTGTAATTGCTTTACTTTATCACTAAGCGGTACCGATAGTCGTAGATTCAATAGTTGGCGAGACGACAGCGATGCTATGATGGAGATCAAGGTGTCGCGCCGGTGACGATGGTGATCATGACGGTGCTTTGGAGATGGAGATCAAAGGTACAAGTTGATGATGGCCATATCATATCACTTATATTGATTGCATGTGATGTTTATCCTTTGTGCATCTTATTCTGCTTTGTTTGATGGTAGCATTATAAGATGACCTCTCACTAAATTTCAAGGTGAAAGTGTTCTCCCTGAGTATGCACCGTTGCCAAAGTTCGTCGTGCCGAGACACCACGTGATGATCGGGTGTGATAAGCTCAACGTTCATCTACAACAGGTGTTAGACAGTTTTACACATGCAGAATACTCGGGTTAAATTTGACAAGCCTAGCATATGCAGATATGGCCTCGGAACACTGAAACCGAAAGGTTGAGCGTGAATCATATAGTAGATATGATCAACATAGTGATGTTCACCGTTGAAAACTACTCCATTTCACGTGATGATCGGTTATGGTTTAGTTGATATGGATCACGTGATCACTTAGATGATTAGAGGGATGTCTATCTAAGTGGGAGTTCTTAAGTAATATGATTAATTGAACTTAAATTTATCATGGACTTAGTACCTCATAGTATTTTGCTTGTCTATGTTATTGTAGATAGATGGCCCGTACTGTAGTTCCGTTGAATTTTAATGCGTTCCTTGAGAAAACAAAGTTGAAAGATGATGGTAGAAATTACACGGACTGAGTCCATAACTTGAGGATTATCCTCATTGCTACACAGAAGAATCACGTCCTGGAAGCACCGCTAGGTGTACCACCTGCGCCGGCAACTGCATACATTGTGAATGCCTGGCAATCGCGTGTTGATGACTACTCGATAGTTCAATGTGCCATGCTTTACAGCTTAGAACCAGGACTTCAACGATGTTTTGAACGTCATGGAGCATATGAGATGTTCCAGGAGTTGATGTTAATATTTCAAGCAAATGCCCGGATTGAGAGATATGAAGTCTCCAATAAGTTCTACAGCTGCAAGACGGAGGAGAATAGTTCTGTCACTGAGCATATACTCAGAATGTCTCGGTACTGCAATCACTTGATTCAACTGGGAGTTAATCTTCCAGATGATAGTGTTATTGACAGAATTCTCCAATCACTGCCACCAAGCTACAAGAGCTTCATGATGAACTATAATATGCAAGGGATGGATAAGACAATTCCTGAGCTCTTCGCGATGCTAAAGGCTGCGGAGGTAGAAATCAAAAAGGAGCATCAAGTGTTGATGGTTAACAAAACCACCAGTTTCAAGAAAAAGGGTAAAGGGACGAAGAAGGGGGACTTCAAGAAGAACGACGAGCAAGTTGCTGCTCAAGAGAAGAAACACAAATCTGGACCTAAACCTGAGACTGAGTGCTTCTACTGCAAAGGGACTGGTCACTGGAAGCGGAACTGCCCCAAGTATTTGGCGGATAAGAAGGATGGCAAGGTGAACAAAGGTATATGTGATATACATGTTATTGATGTCTACCTTACCAGAGCTCGCAGTAGCACCTGGTTATTTGATATTGGTTCTGTTGCTAATATTTGCAACTCAAAACATGGACTACGGATTAAGCGAAGACTGGCTAAGGACGAGGTGACAATGCGCGTGGGAAATGGTTCCAAAGTCGATGTGATCGCCGTCGGCACGCTACCTCTACATCTACCTTCGGGGTTAGTTTTAGACATGAATAATTGTTATTTGGTGCCAGCGTTGAGCATGAACATTATATCTGGATCTTGTTTTATGCGAGACGGTTATTCATTTAAAGATGAGAATAATGGTTGTTCTATTTATATGAGTAATATCTTTTCTGGTCATGCACCCTTGAAGAGTGGTCTATTTGTGTTAAATCTCGATAGTAGTGACACACATATTCATAAATGTTGAAGCCAAAAGATGCAGAGTTGATAATGATAGTGCAACTTATTTGTTGCACTGTCGTTTGGGTCATATTGGTGTAAAGCGCATGAAGAAACTCCATACTAATGGACTTTTGGAATCACTTGATTATGAATCACTTGGTACTTGCGAACCATGCCTCATGAGCAAGATGACTAAAACGCTGTTCTCCAGAACAATGGAGCGAGCAACAGACTTGTTGGAAATCATACATACTGATGTATGTGGTCTGATGAATATTGAGGCTCGCGGCGGGTATCGTTATTTTCTCACCTTCACAAATGATTTAAGCAGATATGGGTATATGTACTGAATGAAACATAAGTCTGAAACATTTGAAAAGTTCAAAGAATTTCAGAGTGAAGTGGAAAATCATCGTAACAAGAAAATAAAGTTTCTACGATCTGATCGTGCAGGAGAATATTTGAGTTATGAGTTTGGTCTACATTTGAAACAATGCGGAATAGTTTCGCAACTCACGCCACCCGGAACACGACAGCGTAATGGTGCGATCTATGATGTCTCTTACCCCGCTATCTTTTTGGGGTTATGCTTTAGAGATGGTTGCATTCACGTTAAATAGGGCACCATCAAAATCCGTTGAGACGACACCTTATGAACTATGGTTTGGCAAGAAACCAAAGTTGTCGTTTCTTAAAGTTTGGGTCTGCGATGATTATGTGAAAAAACTTCAACCTGATATGCTCGAACCCAAATCGGAGAAATGTGTCTTCATAGGATACCCAAAGGAAATTGTTGGGTAAACCTTCTATCAAAGATCCGAAGGAAAGACATTCGTTGCTAAGAATGGATCCTTTCTAGAGAAAGGAGTTTCTCTCGAAAGAAGTGAGTGGGAGGAAAGTAGAACTTGATGAGGTAACTGTACCTGCTCCCTTATTGGAAAGTAGTTCATCACAGAAACCGGTTCCTGTGACACCTACACCAATTAGTGAGGAAGCCAATGATGATGATCATGAAACTTCAGATCAAGTTACTACCGAACCTATAGGTCAACTAGAGCAAGATCCACACTAGAGTGGCATGGTAATCCTGTTCTGGAGGTCATGTTACTAGACCATGATGAACCTACGAACTATGAGGAAGCGATGATGAGCCCAGATTCCGCAAAATGGCTTGAGGTTGTGAAATCTGAGATGGGATCCATGTATGAGAACAAAGTGTGGACTTTGGTTGACTTGCCCAATGATCGGCAAGCCATCGAGAATAAATGGATATTCAAGAAGAAGACAGACGCTGATGGTAATGTTACTGTCTACAAAGCCCGACTTGTTGCGAAAGGTTTTCGACAAGTTCAAGGAGTTTACTATGATGAGACCTTCTCACCCATAGCGATGCTTAAGTCTGTCCGAATCATGTTAGCTATTGCCGCATTTTATGATTATGAAATTTGGCAAATGGATGTAAAGACTGCATTCCTGAATGGATTTCTGGAAGAAGAGTTGTACATGATGCAACCTGAAGGTTTTATCGATCCAAAAGGTGCTAACAAATTGTGCAAGCTCCAGTGATCCATTTATGGACTGGTGCAAGCCTCTCAGAGTTGGAATAAATGTTTTGATAGTGTGATCAAAGCATATGGTTTTATACAGACTTTTGGAGAAGTCTATATTTACAAGAAAGTGAGTGGGAGCTCTGTAGCATTTCTAATATTATATGTGGATGACATATTGTTGATTGGAAATGATATAGAATTTCTGGATAGCATAAAAGGATACTTGAATAAGAGTTCTTCAATGAAAGACCTCGGTGAAGCTGCTCACATATTGGGCATCAAGATCTATAGAGATAGATCAATACACTTAATTGGACTTTCACAAAGCACATACCTTGACAAAGTTTTGAAGAAGTTCAAAATGGATCAGGCAAAGAAAGGGTTCTTGCCTGTGTTACAAGGTGTGAAGTTGAGTAAGACTCAATGCCCGACCACTACAGAAGATAGAGAGAAAATGAAAGATGTTCCCTATGCTTCAGCCATAGGCTCTATCCTGTATGCAATGCTGTGTACCAGACCTGATGTGTGCCTTACTATTAGTTTAGCTGGGAGGTACCAAAGTAATCCAGGAGTGGATCACTTGACAGCGGTCAAGAACATCCTGAAGTACCTGAAAAGGACTAAGGATATGTTTCTCGTTTATGGAGGTGACAAAGAGCTCATCGTAAATGGTTATGTTGATGCAAGCTTTGACACTGATACGGACGATTCTAAATCACAACCCGGATACGTGTTTATATTGAACGGTGGAGCTGTCAGTTGGAGCACTTCTAAACAGAGCGTCATGGCGGGATCTACATGTGAAGCGGAGTACATTGCTGCTTCGGAAGCAGCAAATGAAGGAGTCTGGATTAAGGAGTTCATATCCGATCTAGGTGTCATACCTAGTGCATTGGGTCCAACGAAAATCTTTTGTGACAATACTGGTGCAATTGCCTTGGCAAAGGAATCTAGATTTCACAAGAGAACCAAGCACATCAAGAGACGCTTCAACTCCATTCGGGATCAAGTCCAGGTGGGAGAGATAGAGATTTGCAAGATACATACGGATCTGAATGTTGCAGACCCATTGACTAAGCCTCTTCCACGAGCAAAACATGATCTGCACCAAGGCTCCATGGGTGTTAGAATCATTACTGTGTAATCTAGATTATTGACTCTAGTGCAAGTGGGTGGCTAAAGGAAATATGCCCTAGATGCAATAATAAAGTTATTATTTATTTCCTTATATCATGATAAATGTTTATTATTCATGCTAGAACTGTATTAACCGGAAACATGATACATGTGTGAATACATAGACAAACAGAGTGTCCCTAGTATGCCTCTACTTGACTAGCTCGTTGATCAAAGATGGTTATGTTTCCTAGCCATTGACATTATTTGTCATTTTATTAACGGGATCACATCATTAGGAGAATGATGTGACTGACTTGACCCATTCCGTTAGCTTAGCACTTGATCGTTTAGTATGTTTCTATTACTTTCTTCATGACTTATACATGTTCCTATGACTATGAGATTATGCAACTCCCGTTTACCGGAGGAATAATTTGTGTGCTACCAAACATCACAACGTAACTGGGTGATTATAAAGGTGCTCTTCAGGTGTCTCCGAAGGTACTTGTTGAGTTGGCATATTTCGAGATTAGGATTTGTCACTCCGATTGTCGGAGAGGTATCTCTGGGCCCACTCGGTAATGCACATCACTATAAGCCTTGCTAGCATTATAAGTAATGAGTTAGTTGCGGGATGATGTATTACAGAACGCGTAAAGAGACTTGCCGGTAACGAGATTGAACTAGGTATTGAGATACCGACGATCGAATCTCGGGCAAGTAACATACCGATGACAAAGGGAACAACGTATGTGGTTATGCAGTTTGACCGATAAAGATCTTTGTAGAATATGTGGGAGCCAATATGAGCATCCAGGTTCCGCTATTGGTTATTGACCGGAGACGTGTCTCGGTCATGTCTACATAGTTCTCGAACCCGTAGGGTCCGCACGCTTAAAGTTCGGTGACGATCGGTATTATGAGTTTTTGTGTTTTGATGTACCGAAGGTAGTTCGGAGTCCCGGATATGATCACGGACATGACGTGGAGTCAAAATGGTCAAGATGTAAATATCGATATATTGCACAACTATGTTCGGACACCAGAAAGGTTCTGGAAGGTTTCGAACATATATCGGAGCACCGGGGGGGTACCGGAACCACCCAGGGGGCTTAATGGGCCTACATGGGCCTTAGTGGAAATAGAGGGCAGCAAGGGGAGTGTGGGGCGCACCCCCCAAGGCCCAACCCGAACTGGTTTAGAGAAAGGGGGGACCGGTCCCCTCTTTCCTACTCCTCCTCTCCCTTTCCTTCCCCCTCTCCTACTCCTACTAGGAAAAGGAGGAGCCCTACTCCTAGTGGGAGTAGGACTCCCCCTCTTTGCGCGCCTCTCCCTGGCCGGCCGCCTCCTCTCCCTTGCTCCTTTATATACGGGGGCAGGGGCACCCCATAGACACAACAATTGATCATTGATCTCTTAGCCGTGTGCGATCATCACGTGAGATGGAGTAGTTTTCAATGGTGAACATCACTATGTTGGTCATATCTACTATATGATTCACGCTCGACCTTTCGGTCTCAGTTGTAACGCTCCCAGTGTCATGCAATTGTAACCCTCTGTAATTAAACTATTCATTTTTCCAAACAGTGCTTAATCATCCTTTGTTCAATATCCCATTTGAATTTTTAGTCAATTCAAATTCAAGTGAAATTTGAAGTTGCACAAAAGATGCCGGAAAAATGTTCACCGTTTAGCAAATATTCCAAAACAACTTGTTGTTAAGGAAAACAACATCACCATCAAGTCAAGTGGGCCAAAGCATTTAAATCAGTGCCAAAACAACACTATAAATGTCTAAATTCATTTTTGAAAAATGCCAAAGGATTCCAAAATTTTCCCAAACATTCTATGGCTATGAGGTATATACCATAGTATTTATGTGACCAAGGTTCACATTTTTACTAAGTCATTTGATGGCTCAGATTATTGCAAAACTATCTCTGGAAATAAAGCAAAGATAAAAATAGAAAAAGGGCCTAGACTACTACTGGAGACTGGGCCTAAGTGCACAGTGCCTGGAGCACAGCCCACCACGGCCTCCTCCTCCCCCTCGGGGCCTAACTCCCACATGGGCCGGCCCAGCCAGGCCACCCCCCCACCGGGTCGCCTTCCCCTCCACTGCTCCTCTGACCGCGCCGCGACAGTGCCACGCCCGGCCGCACCACCTCGCCGTCGAGGACGATGAGGATAAGGCCTCCACCGCGGCCGCCCCCGAGATTTTTTCTTCCCCACTCCCCCTGGCGTCCTCATCCTTTTCCTCCCTCTCCATCGCTCGCTCCGCCCCTCCTCTCCTCCAGATCCACGGCCCGAGCGCCCTCGCCGCCGTCCTTCGTCGTTGCCGCGGCCACCGACGGCCCCGTGCCTGCTGGCCTTGTCCACGGGCCTCGCCACCGTCGGCTACCTCTCCTGGTGCCACCAGGTGGAGACGTGGAGCCCCGCTGCCTCCGTTCGCCTTCGTCCACATCTTCGGTCACTGCTGCTCATCCTCGGCTACGGCGACGACTCTGCCGCTCCTAAACCACCACGGGCCATCGTGTGAGCCACTCAGTTAGCTCCACCCCTTCCTCTCCCCGTCCTAGCTCCGTTTACGCGCCGCAGCAAGATGTGCGCGATGCGCCGCCATTGCCGCGCCCTGGCTCCGCTGTCGAGCTCACAGCCAACACGGTAGGGCTCGTCCCGGTCCGCCGAGCTCACCAACACGTTCATGGCTTCGATTAGTTATCGTAGGAGTAGCGCGCCGCCCGATTTGGCCTCAGTTTCATCACGCGCGAGTTTGCCATGCTTCGGGTCTCCGCCGTCCCTGTCGCCGGCGGCGGCTCCAGCCATCGCAGCTCGCGCGGCCACCCGCGTTGGATGCGGCGTTGCTCACTCGTTCGAACGCGCCAACGCACGGGCCAAATGACCCCCTATACGAGGATTCCGTTGAGGTCCTGACATGTGGGTCCCGCGCTAATTAACAAGTTTTATAAATAAATAAATTGTTAATTAATTTGTTAAATAGTTTTAATCACTAATTAGTCGCTGACTAGTGGGGCCCACATCCCTAACTAACCCTGTTAGTTAGTTTAACCTTTTGTTGAGCTAACAGAGGCTGACATGTGGGTCCCACTGGACCCACAGGTCAGGTTTGACCTGGTTAGCTGCTCTGTTGACTGTTGAGGTCATCAAGACATCATGCTGACATCATATTCCATTTCTGTTAATATAAATAAATCCAGAAAATGGTTTAATCTTTGAAATTCCATAGAAAATAAACCGTAGCTCGGATCAAAAAACTTTATACATGAAAGTTGCTCAGAACGACGAGACGAACCCGAATACGCTGGCCACATACATGTCAGATGCCTCTAACTATATTAACATTGAACATTCCCCCTCTGGTCATCTGTCTGACACAGGTCCAGAACCGGGAATACATTCCCGGTTGAATTCCCTCTTCACCTTTATCGTGTAGCCCTGCTTTAGGTCACAACCGGCATAGCATATTGCCACGTTATGCTTTGTGATGCTATGTTTGCTTTATATTTACTGTTTCTTCCCCCTCTTCTCTCTGTTAGACCCCGAGACCGATGCTGCCCCTGTGATCGACTACGTCACCGACGACCCCTCCTTCTTGTCTGAGCAACCAGGCAAGCAAACCCCCTTTGAGCATTCCGATATCGCCCATTTCTTTCCCTCTCATGCTTGCATTAGAACTGCTACTGCTTTCTGTATGATCCTACTCTGATGCATAGCCTGTTGTTGTTACCTCCTTTCATACCTTACCTGCTTATCCTAAACTGCTGAGTATAGGTTGGTTAGAGATCCATCAGTGACCCCACCGTGTCCCAGTTGCCTCGCTTTATGTTTGATAACTCGATCAACGTGATCGATGTCCAGGCCCCGACACCGCACATCACCCCCCTAGTTGTACGACTCTGCAGAGTTACCATCGAGTGCCGAGGGTGGAACCTCTTACATCACTCCTGATGAGATATCTGTAGTGTAGCTATACGATCGTGTTCATCGAGGGTGATTTCCTCCTTAACCACTTCCGTTTCGGCTCTGTCGTGCAACCTCTCAAGTGTGAACCTCGAGGGTGGATCCGCTTATGCTCACCTTGATGATAACATCGAGTGGATTTCACCGGGGGTGATTCCTCGGGTTTTCCCCTTGGTGTTAGACACACAGTTACTATGGTTACTATGACTTTGCACTGAGCCATGTTACTAAAGACGGGTCGGCCCTGAGGGGTACTCGCGCGAGCTTAATAGCGAGTGATGTGGAGTCGGGTTGACCTGGAAGGTGCCCGCGAGATACTTACGAGGCGTGGCCGGGCATTCTTATCCCTTGCCGCAAGTACTCGAGATGGGGCGACGGGGTGACATAGATCGTGAGTCTCTGCTCGTTACCGCGTGCTCCTAATCCACTACGGTTTGGATATTTGATCCGAGGGGCCTCTGGCCTGATGGAACTAACCATCACGTGGGCATAGTATGGGCGTTCTGCATCGTATACATCAGCCTGAAGCTTAATAGACGTCAGCGACTGAGCGGCGCGCGTCGGGTTGGACTGGTAAGCACCTGCCTTTTTGAAGGAGGTTGCTAGGTCTGCTCACCGGCCGCGTACGCAACGTGCAGGAGTTCCCGGGGAGATGGCCCATGACCCCTGGGGGCATAGGTTTAGTCCGGCGTGCTGGCCTCTCTATTAAGCCTAGGTCAGGTTGCAGCGTATTGTTTGGCCGAGGCCGGGCATGACCCAGGAAAGTGTGTCCAGCTGGACTTAATCGAGCGTGGTGGGTAAGTTGGTGCACCTCTGCAGGGAAGAAAAAAAATCTATCGATAGCGTGTCCTTCAGTAACGGACACTTGGAGTTCTATCCCGATCGATACAACTAGAACTGGATACTTGAGATGAGAAATGGTTATGAGAAATGGATTGTGATGATAACTGGATAGTATGGCTCTGGGATTGCTTTCTCGCAGGGAGTCGAGAAAGGATCTCTGGCCGAGGTTGATAACACTTCTACTACTTTACTTTATGCTACTCTACTCCCTCCTGTTGGTGCAAGATGGTGGTTTCCAGAGGATGCTAGTCTTTGATAGGCTAGGCTTTCCCCTTCCCTTCTGGCATTCTGCATTTTAGTCCACAGATACAACCCATTCCTTTGATACAGATGCATACTTAGTTTAGATCTGATGTAAGTCTTGCGAGTAATTTGGATGAGTACTCACTGTTGCTTTGCTACTTATTTTCCCCCATACACGATTGTTGCGACCAGATGACAGGTCCCAGGAGCCAGACGACGCCACTGATGACTACTACTACCCGGAGGATGCCTACTACTACGTGAAGACCGCTGGCGACTTGGAGTAGTTAGGAGGCTCCCTGGCAGGAGGCCTTGCCTTTTCGATCGTAGATGCTTTTGTGCTAGCCTTCTTAAGAAAAACTTGTTTAACTTACGTATGTACTCAGATATTGTTGCTTCCGCTGACTCTTGTGTATTCGAGCTTATGTATTCAAGCCCTCGAGGCCCCTTTTTTGTAATATAAAGCTTGTATTATTTTCAATTTGTGTCTAGAGTTGTGTTGTGATATCTTCCCGTGAGTCCTTGATCTTGATCGTACACATTTGCGTGTATGATTAGTGTACGGTCAAATCGGGGGCGTCACAATTTGGTATCAGAGCTAATTGCCTGTAGGATTCCCCCTTTCCAACTCCTTGGCCGAAGTTGAGTCTAGAAACCGAAAACCGTTTTACTAACTTGGCTGTGTGTCTTACGGGCCCACGTCGCCATTGGGTGGTATTAGGATCTTTTATTCCTCATCTATACTCTGGGACTCTGATCTCTCGTCTATTCAGGTTAAATATTTTACTAACTCTAACTTTAGGTTATCGTAACCACTTCCTACCAGAGAGCCCCTTTAGTCCAGATGATCGCTTGCTGCACCAGAAGATTCTGAAGATACTCTCTGATGTTTTCCTGAGACCCTGTGCCCAATGCTTTGCAGTTCCTGACCACAGATAATCCCCGCGAATAACATCCTTGCCGCTTGTACCTTCACCTCTAGTTGCTCCTGTTATTACAAGATACCACTAGTACTCTCCATTGTTCTGAGAATCCTTTGTGCCTTGTGCTTTGCAGCTTCTTTTCGAACTGCGGATAATTCACTTAACCGGGGTTCGTTCATCCCAAGTTGTTCATATGCTTTTCAAAATACTTTTAAATACTATCCGATCTTCCGAGAATCCTCTTCAAACTATTGCTCTGCAAATACTTGTCTTGTTGCATAATGGATGCTTTCCATATGTGTAGCAATATTCATTAAAAATCCTTTGTAGTTGTCATTCTGAGCCTTTGATTCAACATGTGTGCAATTACTCGCAGTCTTCAATTGATCCTTAAAAAAATTACTTCTGGTTCAGACGATATTTTAAACAGGAGCTGGTTCTCAGCAAATCAAACCTTGGTTGATTGCCATTCTAATTTTATTCAAGTTGCCCATCATTTGATTAGAGCGTCTGCTTCTGATCCTTCATTTTGGAAATCATAATTCCGTTGTTAATTAAACTTTGAGTTAGTCAGATGTTCCTATAATCTCATCTCCTTGCATTCTTTCTTCATCTGATTGGTTACCGATACTGACTTCTACTCTGTCCTGAATCACCAGATCCATTGTTGGGTTGTTATCCGACAGTGTCCTTCACATTCAAAAATCTTGTGAGTTTTTCCCTAGTACATAATACCTTCGATAAATTGTATCACCTGCTTTGACTTTGATACTCTGCTTTCGAACTCGTATCTCTTGCTTGGTTGGTGGTTGTATAGATTCATAAAAATGCCCTGATGGGTTGAACTTATGCCTTCCATAACCCGTGTGAACCTGAGAGTTCTCACGGGTCATACTCTACTGGTGTTACACCGGATAAAAATTTCTACACTACAAATTCATCAAAACCGAGAAGTAAATGAGAGGTTATGCATTGAAGAAGTGGGAGTCGACCTTGAACTTTGTGTTCATGCCCATAGGCACGATGTAGATCTTATCATGGAAGCTTCTCTTATAATCAAATGTTCCCTTGGTATAAGATCATCTTGTATCTTTAAATTGATTCTTTGCAATCGTGGTTCCGACCATATTTTCTCCTTGATTCCATTTCCCAGACAAGTTAAAATACTTGTCTTCTGCAGATCATTTCATCTGTCCAACCTTTGTTTTGATATACCTTGAGTATTGCCCCATGTTATCTCGAGGATATTGTGTCTTTGCACTACCTCTTGTGAATTCTCATTGGAATGATACTCCCATCACATCATTCCTATCCTGATCGGCTATATCATTATCAAGCAAATTTTTAACTGTGCTACCCGGTCCTTCTTCCCAGAGAAACTTCCGACGATGAGCTAAGCTTACGTCGATCTTCTTCATCTTATAATTTCACCTCGAACAACAAGCTTGATTTTGAGCTTGTGTCGTATCCGTGGTTCCAATAGCCTTTCGCTTCATCCTTCCTGTTGCATGATGGCATCGCTCCTCGGTGGCATCTTCATAGAGCCTCTCGACAAAGGCGTCGTGATCAGCATCAACATTTTGACTTCTGTTGAAATGACAATTGAATTCATGGTGAGAAATACCATACTTGACCTACGATGAATTGAGTTATCATCGACTACCCCCTTGTCTTCTTTCCAACACATGATTGATCATGTCTTGGTTATACCTTGGACTCCTTGCTATTCCTGGAATTGTTCTTTGAGTATTTCTTGTGATCTTCAACTCCAACCCCTACTGGGAACACCATGTTAATGCTACCTCGAAGCATGACTGAGGTATTCCGGATATCAACAAGAACATTGGAAGCACATTGTCAAATGTTTCTTGATCTATTATACAAACACCGTTGTATGGGTAATATCATGATTCTTCCCTCGCCCCCTTATCTAAATGCTTTCGAACTTGTTGTCATATCATGTTTATCCTGCGCCGCTTCCCCTTGGGAAGGATATACT